>NC_142365.1:14987500-15287500 GCF_059441175.1 Urocampus carinirostris
TTAATTGCTCAATTGGGTTCAGGTAAAAGATTTTGCCACAACATTTCATTTATGTATCATGATGGACAAGTATATATATTTTTTGTTTTTTTCTTGTTTATTCTATACCGAGCGTCCAATATTTTAAAATGGCATTTTTCCAGGAATCCGTTTTTTTAATTACGTTCGACTTTTGAAGGGCTCAATTTATTTTATTTTGACGGAGGGAAATCCAAACAAACTTATAGCCGTCTTACCAGCCCTAACACTAGCAACAGACACCAGTCTGATAGCAAGCCTTATTGTTAGGAATGGGAACAGGTAATAGAAGCTGATACCAGTAAGGGTGGCTAATTTATTTGAAGGAATTACTATGGCATGCACAGATGGACGATAGGTGGTGCTACAGCTCTGCACTGCTGCTCAATTTAAAAGAGTGCCTGTGGGAATTTTTTTTTGAAGTTTAATGAGGTGAATAATGACTAAAGGTTTTTTTTTCTTTTTTTTTAAATAATTACCCATTTTAGATCATGTGTTTTTGGATTTTAGGGAAAAAATGCTTTGCATGTGTAGCATTTAAAGGGATTTTCTGCCTGTAAAATTCCCCTCATGAGACCTGAGCGCTTAGTAAAAAGAATCTTTTCACGAGGTTTGTTTGTAGACCGGCCGGGTCACGCACAAACACGACTGTATCGGTCTGGAAATAATAATTAAGGCGGCAGGACGTGACGGCTAACGTGCCAACGCTAGCCAGCGATCAGGTGTCGCCAGATCCGATTGGAATGAAAACGCTTCTTTGTGTCTTTTGGACAAAACGGCGAAACGTGATCCAAACATTTGATGACACCAACGCTCGTAAAAAAAAAAGATTGAGGAACCTGTTTTACCTCTCTAAACTAATTTCACAGACTCTTCCTCAAGTGACATAGACATCTACTATCTAAATAGCCATTTTTCTAGCTATAGGTCTAGCTCTCCAAATAGCTAATTAGCTAGCTATTTTAATATTTATCTAAATAGCTTCTAGCTCTCTAGCTTAACAGCTATCTCACTAGCTATTTATTTATTCCTCTATCTAGCTAGCTAAAAATCTAGCCAGCTCACTATTTAGATATCTAGCTATCTATTGATGAAATATCTCAATAGCTTTAATTTATCTAGCTAAATAATTATCTCCTTATCTAGCTAGGAAGATACATATCTGAATTTATAGCTATAACTCTATATAGCTCTGTAAATATCTAGCTAGCTAGCTATTTAGATATCGAGCTATCTATTAATCTAAATAGCTTTCTAGCTATGTAATTGAATGGCTATCTCGCCATTTATCTATTTATCTCTCTATCTAGCCTGCTGTATATTTAGCTAGCTAATTGTTTAAATATCTATCTATCTTGATATTGAATGTTTTTCTATCAATCTAGCTAAATAGCTATCTCACTCTCTGGATAACTAGCTAAGTGTAGGTTATATATAGCCTAAGCTATGTAGCTTTCTAGCTTTCGAATTATCCAAATATCTAGCAAACTGGCTAATTTATTTTCTATTTATCTAACAAGCTTGAGAGATTCCTTCTAGCTAAATATCCTTCTCGCTATCTGATTATCTCTCTATCTAGTTGGCAAAAAAATCGAGCTAGATAACAGTTTAAATATCTAGCTAGCTATCGACCTGAATACCTGAATAGCTTTCAATCAATCTAACTAAATAGCTATCTAACTAACTAATTAAATATCTATCTGTATAGTTAAATTTTAAACTAACTAAATATCTAGCTATCTATCAATAGATCTACTAGCTTCTATCTAGTTGAATAGCTATCTTACTATCTCTTTGTCTAGATGGAGAGCTAAATATTAACCTGGCTAACAACTTAAATCTCTGTTGACCTAAATATCTGAATAGCTTTCTATCAGTCTAGCCATCTCACTATCTGGCTAAATATCGAGCTAAATATCGAGCTAGCTAACAAATCTTCTTACTATATATCTAGCTATTTATTGAAATATCGATGTAGCTGTTCAAATATATAGCCAGATAGCGATTTGAATATCGAAGTGCGAATCTATCTAAATGACCAAATAGCTTTTTAGCCAGCTAGCTAAATTGTTGTTGATTTTTTTTTCATTGAACATCAAATCACTAAAAATAATCTTGCTAGCTATCTAAATATTTAGCTATTTGTCTTGCTGCATATCTTTCTAGTTTTTTAAATTAATAGATAGATATAGAGATAGATCATTCTATCTATCTATCTATCTATCTATCTATCTATCTATCTATCTATCTATCTATCTATCTATCTATCTATCTATCTATCTATCTATCTATCTATCTATCTATCTATCTATCTATCTATCTATCTATCTATCAATCAATTTTCAGATACAACACTACCATCTATTGGTCATTTAGTGGCATTGCATATGGGTCAGTTTAGCTCCGCCCCTTTTATTGAAGCTAACTTATCATTAACTAAGCATAGTTGATGTATGTAATTTATTTTCAATACTTTGACCAAATGAGACAAAATGGCGGCACAGAAATGTGACCAAGTATTGCTAAAAAAAAAGTATTTTTATTTTGGTTTTCTGTGATTACTCAACAGATGACCCGAGGCTATTTTTATTTTTAATTGTTCCCAGTTTCCTTTTTCCTTGAATTGTGACATTGCGTAAGCTCCATTTTAATATTTTCTTGGAAATATGTCCGTTTATAAAGTTCCGGGTGGGCATTTATCATTCGATTTGAGGTTTTGATATGGCTGCTGCAGGCAGAATGCACATTTTCCTTTTCCTTTTTTTTGATTTATTTGTTTAATTTTTTTTAAATCTTATATTCATAAATAGCACCACGCGGTCTTCTGTTGCACTGTTATCGAACAGATAACAAAAAGGAACGCCTTTAAATCATAAAACGACTAGAGCTGGTTCAAACAAGAAAACAAAAACATTTATACACAATAATTGCTTCCATTCTTCAGTATTGTGTGCTTTGCGATGACAGAAAATAGAAAATAGAATAAAATACTGCTTTAGCGTCCTTCATGCTAAGGCTGCAGTGAACTTGTTTAGACTGTAGGGGACGCTGTTTAGTAATTTATTAACCGCACAACATAACGACTTAGTGTTCTTTTTTATTTATTATTATTTATACGAGCAAATAAATCATTTAGACGAACTGGTGGATATAGATACAAAACAATATTGTAATAATTGTTTATTATAGTTTTAGGACTCCCCTGGTCACAATCACGTGATGCATTCAATGTCAGTCATGACTACACATGTCCTGTTCGAGATCTTCAAGGTTTAATATTATAAATACGGTAGGTTAGATAATATAAATAATATTTTAATAATATTTTTTGGAGTCACAAAAAATAAATTCACACACGTTCTAAGTTTTTTTTGTATATAATTTTTGCAAATCAAGTTGTATAATTTTAAATTAAAAAAAAATACAGTTGGAGATGCCATTTAAAACAATTCTGCTGACTTTAGATATTATAAGGATATTGTTGTAAAATTGTCATTTAATGTGGGATGATTTTAACTATCATAGTTGTTATTTTACCAGAAAATATTGTTAAATAAGCTGAATTGTCTGCCGTGTTTATTTATTTTATTTTTTCTAGAAAAATCCAAAGACGCTAATCATCTGCCTTTTAAATTCTGCTGATTTTAAGTAATATTGTTCTTATTTTACTAGAGAATATTTTTTTTAAAAATCGTAAAAAATAAAAAATATATCTTTGAAATAAAGAAAACTATGACACGGAAGTTAGTATATTTATGTTTATTTTAATTTATATTGGTTGGTTAAAAAATCAGTTTTTTTATTATTGTTTAGTATTTTAATTCTTATTCTCTCAACGAATATAAATCGTAAAAATACCATTTTAAATAAGGAAAACTGTCTGACATGAAAGTTATCAAATATGTTTTCATTTTAATTTATTTTTGTCCCCCCATAAAATCAAATTGTTTTAGTCTCCTGAAAAAAGGTAATTATCTGCTATCTGCCATTTAAAATAATTCGTTTGATTTTAAATAAAATAATTCTTATTATATTGTTCAAAAATCACAAAAAATTTAGAATAAGGAAAGTTGTCTGGCATAATAATTGTTATTTTACTTTAGCTTCTCAAAAAATAGATTAAAAATTTAACAATAATCCTAAAATTATATTTTATAATTCTTACTTCACTAAAGGATATTTAAAGAAATGGGGGAAACAATAAATGCTCATTTTAATTTGTTTCCCTAAGAAATCTAATTTTCTTTTTTCTTTTTTACAAAAAAATAATAATACTAAATGCTATTTATCTGCTGCCTCTTATCATTTGGCCAGTTTAAAGTATTATAATTATTCTTCTACTAGCGAATATTGTTTCGTTTTTGAATCGCTAAAAAATAATAATCATAAGGAAATTTGACACGGAAGAAAAAATGTATTTTATTTTATTTCTACTTTCCCTTTAAATCTGATTTGCTTATTTTTCCTAAATAAAACAACCTAAAATGCTTATGATCTGCTACTACAGATAATTCTGCAATTTTTAAGTATTAAAAGTCCTTATATCATTAGAGTATATCGTCTAAAATAATATACAGAAAGAAAAAAATGAAACAAAGAAATGTTACGGAAGATAACAAGACATTGTTGTTCATTTGGATTTATTTTCAATTCCTCAAACAAATCAACATTTCTTTTTCGTACTAAAAACAATCTTTAAATGCTAATTCTTTGCTTTTTGCCATTTCAAATGTGTTTTTTTATGCGCATTGAATGTTTTGAATACAGCATTACAGATTTTAATGTGATGATTTGATGAACTGACGCCTCCCCATTTCCGCGTGGAAGCCTTGTTGCCATGGTGATGACAATAGGAAGCGATTGCCGGGAATCGAGTTTCGCAGCAATTTTCTTTTTCTTTTTTTTCTTCTCCTTCTTCTTTGGGGTTGCAGACGCCAGCAGAGCGAGGGATTATCCCCCTATTGCTATTACTCACGCGGGCTCATAATCCGAGTATCACTCGCAAGATTTGTGTCAACGCTTCTCATTATTGAGCTTTTAATGCTGCTTTCAAGTGCCGTCGTAATTTTCAAAGTTTGCCACTTGCAGCCCAAGTGTTTTGGATGCCGGAGTTCGAGTGGTGCCGATTAGTTGTACACATAATGTAATACTTTAAGTACAAATACCGCGAATGATCACGTTATTATTTGCGTTACTGACTAACTTGACTCTCAGTTTGATTTGGGTGGCGAGAAGTACAAACAGATTCTCGGAAAACAAGCTGGCATTTCTTTAGACCTATCTCTTTTTTATTATTATTTTTAATTTAATATTTCCAGGTCTGTGTACTGCTTACATAGCTCCATTTTAGTGTAATACGCTAATGGCTGCTGCCAGAAGTTGACTTGCTCTACTGTGTCTCTTGCTTGCTCTCTCTTTACTTTGCTTTCTCTCTTCTTTTATGGCTCATTGCTAATTTTATTTTATTGTCTCTCTCTCTCTCCCTCTCTCTTTTTTAACTGTCTCTCTCTCTCTTTCTACTCTCTTTTTCTGTCGTTCCTTTTCCTCCTATTTCTTTCTCTCTCTCCTTACTTTTTCTCTCCATGTCTCTATCTCTCTCTTTACACTTTCCCTCTTGTTCTTTCTTTGTCTCTTTCTCCCCCCTCTTTCTAATCTCTTACTCTCTCTTTTTCTTTCTGTCTGCCTTTATTTCTGTCTCTCTCTCTCTCCTCCCCTCTCTCTCTCTCTCTCTCTCTCTCTCTCTCTCCCTGACACTTACTTCTCTCTCTCTCTCTCTCTCTCTTTCTCTCTTTGACACTTTATTTATCTCTTTGACACTTTTTGTCTCACTCTCTCTTTGACATTTTATTTCTCTGTTTGCCTTTCTCTAATTCCCTCTCTCTCTCTCTCCTCCCCCCCCCCTCTCTCTCTCTCTCTCTCTCTCTCTCTCTTTCTCTCTTTGACACTTTATTTATCTCTTTGACACTTTTTGTCTCACTCTCTCTTTGACATTTTGTTTCTCTGTTTGTCTTTCTCTATTTCCCTCTCTCTCTCTCTCTCCCTCTCTCTCTCTCTCTCTCTGACACTTTATTTCTCTCTTTGACAATTTATTTCTCTCTCTCTCTCTCTCTCTGACACTTTATTTCTCTGTTTGTCTTTCTCTGTCTCTGTCTCTCTCTTTCTCTCTGAAACTCTATTTATCTCTTTGACACTTTTTATCTCTCTCTCTCTCTTTAAAACCTTTTCTGTTTGTCTTTCTCCATTTCTCTCTCTCTTTCTCTCTCTCTCTCTCTCTCTCTCTCCTTCTCTCTCTCTCTCTCTCTCTCTGACACTTTATTTCTCTGTTTGTCTTTCTCTTTCTCTCTCTCTTTGACACTTTATTTATCTCTGACACTTTTTATTCTCTCTCTCTCTTTGACACTTTATTTATCTCTTTGACACTTTTTTCTCACTCTCTTTGACATTTTATTTTTCTGTTTGTCTTTCAGGGGGGCTCTCTCTCTCTTTCTGTCTTTTTCCCTTATCCTTCCACTCTCATTCTGACTCTTTTTTTGTTTTCTCTTTTTCCCCATTTCATTATTTCCTGCTTCCCCTCTCAATCTTTCTCTTATCTTTCTCTTTGGCTCTCTCTACCTCTGACATAATGCAAACATTAAGTTGTCCTCTACAAATGAACGTTTCAACCCATTATCTATCACGACGATCTATTAACCTGCTAAATACGCTCCATGACAAAACGATCCTATTTACGATACGTGTCCGTGTCTCCTAATGGAGAGAGACAGCCTTGCAAGCTGATTACACGCCGCATTGCCGTAATGACTTTCGTTTCTCGAGCGTGGCCAAGGTCAGCCCAAGGTCAGCCCTTTAAATCCGTTCCCTCGCTTCCACCACCGGGATACAGTAACCTATCATACATACGCTGAATTTATATCTCGCTATATGTGTTTTGTGCCACTCTCGTGAAAAATCCATTTTCGGGCCGATCGATCCAAATATCGATATTATCCATACTGAGCTAGTACTTGGATCTGACCGATACTATTCTCTAGATCAGGGGTGTCAAACTCATTTTAACTCAATAGAACAAACATTCTCAAGGGGGCCGGACTAGTAGATTAAAGAGAAAGAAAAAGAGGGATACAGAAATAAGAGAAAGAGGGAGGAAAAGGAGAGAGGGCAGGAATAAGAAAGAAAAAGACGGAGAGAGGGAGAGCGTGAGAAACAAAAGATAAAAAGTCGTGAGAGAGGGGGAAAAGAAAGGGAGAGGAAGAAAGAAATCCAAAGAGAAATAGAAAGACAGAAGGAGAGAAAAGAGAAAAGAAAGCGCCAAGGAAATGAAGAGAGAAGGAGAAAAGAGAGAAAAGGAAAAGGGAAGTTAGAGCAAAAGAGGTTAAAAGACACAGAGAGACAAAGAGCAACAAAGGAAGAGAAAAAGAGACACAGAGAGTGAAAGAGACAAAAACAGAGTGGGAGAATATGGGTGAGAGAGAGAGAGAGAGAGAGAGAGAGAGAGAGAGAGAGAGAGAGAGAGAGAGAGAGAGAGAGAGAGAGAGAGAGAGAGAGAGAGAGAGAGAGAGAGAGAGAGAGAGAGAGAGAGAGAGAGAGAGAGAGAGAGAGAGAGAGAGAGAGAGAATTAGAAGTGGAAAGAGACCGAAAGAAAGGGAGGGGAAGATGAAAAACAGGAAAAAGAGGCAAAGATGGAGAGCGAGAGAGAGAAAGAAAGAGACGAGTAGAGGGAAAGAGAAACTAAACAGAGAGCGAGAGAGACAGAGCAAGACATTGAGAAAATGAAAGAGAGACAAAGAGAACACAAATAAAGGGGAGAGGGGGACAGAGAAAGGAAGATAAAAAGCACGAAGGGTATGAAGAGAGAAAGAGAAAAGAGAGACAAGGAAAAAAGGAAGTTCGAGCAAAAGAGGTTAAAAGACACAGAGAGAGAAAGAGACAAAGAGCAACAAAGGAAGAGAAAAAGAGAGACACAGAGAGTGAAAGAGAGAGACAGAGTGGGAGAAAAGGGGTGGAAAAGAAAGAGAGAGGGAGAGAGAGAAAGAGATAGAGAAATAAATACAAGTAGTGTTGGCAACATCAAGTTTACATATTTCAACCTGCAGCTTGTTTTTCTCTTGCGCTTCTCTGAGTGTAGTCTCGCGGGCCGGATTCAATCCCTTAGCGGGCCCGATCTGGCCCGCGGGCCGCCCGTTTGACACCTGCGCTCTAGATCGATACGGTGTTCCAATTACAACTATCACTATGATGATGTTGTGAGTGGGTACTAAGCTTATGCATACATTATAATTTTCAAAGTTGATCCATTTGTGTTTATACTTTTTTTGCATAATGGACTTTATTTTTCAAATATTGTGCAATGGAAGGTATTCTTGGTAATATTGTTGTACAGTACTTGAGTCTCTTTAACCCCACCCCTACATTTGCATATTTCCCTATTTTTTATTACAGTGTGTATTCCGTAGCTAAATTCTCTATAGCAAAATGTTATATTAGGTGTTTTTGTATTCTATATCTTGTTAGGAAATTAATATAAGAATTGTAGCGTTTACCAAATTGTTCGAATTAGTTATCTGACTCCATTAACCAAACACAACCTGCATTCTCCTAACAATGCGCGCTCATTTCTTGATGGGAAAAGATGGACAAGAATAGCCGACATTTTCACACGGGGGCAGATTTGAAATGAAATGAAATGATCTGCATTTATATAGCACTTTTCAAGTCAATGACTTCCCAAAGCGCTTTACAATGTGCTCCACATTTCCCAATAGCGGCCTTGCAGCCATGTAAGGCGCTAACCTGCCTATTGGGGGTATTAGGGGTTCAGTGTCTTACCCAAGGACACTTCGACATGTAATATGGATGAGCCGGGATTCGAACTGGGATCCCTTGATCCCAAGACGAGCGCTCTACCTCCTGAGCTACTGCCGATTTAATTTCTTAAACAATTTAATGAAGTGAACTCCATCAAATTAGCTGAATTAGTGTGCTCGAGTCTCTGTCAAGCCTCCTCCCTCAAACTTCTTGCTTCTTTCTCCCAGCCCACGTTTTTTTCCGCAAGCTGGTGTGCCAGCTCCTCCCATGGGCATGCCAGGAAAGCTCCCTTGCCTCGATGTCTGAAATGGTCAAATCATCCCCGAACGTTTCTATGTCATCAGGGCCTTGTTCTCCAAACATCGCCTGCCGTCCCCCGTCAGAGTCCTGTTATCAAAATTCCCCAGCCAAAACATTCCGCATTCGGATCAGCGTGACCTGTCATTGAACTTCAGCCTAACCGGTGAAAATCTTCATTGCACTTGATAAATGTAACTTGTATTTAATCGTATAAAATCCTTTATAGTAAAATGTATAAAATCCTTCAATCTTTATTTTATTATTTTATTTTTCAACACAAGGATACTGCTGCAAGTGTGAATTTCCCTACGGGAATTAATAAAGTCTCTATCTATCTATCTATCTATCGTTCTATCTATCTATCTATCTATCTATAGGTTTTTATATAGTCTTGTTTACACTATTTGCACTTTGACTTCATTTTCAAAATATTTGAAGATATTCTAGTTTTCATGCTGACTTTGTTACATTTGTATTTTTTTTTTTACATTATTGCTTTATTTTGGTTCAACTTTCTCGATTTGATCGTGTTGGGATGATTCCGCCCCCCGACTCCACCCACAGAACTGCCCCTACTGGAAGAGACTGGACTCTCTAGCAGTGTTATAAAAAGTTGAAAATCCCCAAACGTTCATTTGTAGCCAAGATTAATGATCTCCATCCGTGGGTCATGTTCTTGTAAGTAATTATTGAATTCAGCCTATTGTCAATCTTTTTCTCACAAATGAAAAAAAACTATTTTGAAAAAGTATCAACAGAAACTATCAGGTCACAGAATCAGCCTCCAGTGACCGTGACTACATCACACTTTAAAAAAGATGTGTGAGAACAGCGTTTGTCTTCTTAACCTCCCGTCTTGCTCTTCATATCAGCAGCCAAAGAGTCACGTGCCCGGGGCCGATACAATATGGCCGACTGAAAACTCCCAGCTTGGGGCTACGAGACTTTGAAAGCCAATGGATCACCCCGTACCTGTCGCCTGGATGAGGAAAACAGCCGTGAAGTCCAGATGAACTGCAAAAAGGACTGGGCTTTCACTCCCTAGGGCAGGGGTGTCAAACTCATTATAGCAGGGGGCCACAAGCTATGAGAAAAAAATCTCACGGGGGCCGGACTTGTAGGTTTGAGAGAGAGAGGAGGATAAAGGGAAACAAGTGAAAGAGAATAGAGATGGGAAAAGAATGAGAAAGAAGTGGTAAGAGTAAGAAAGAGAGGGAGAAAGATTAAACAAATGAAAAAAACAGAATAAAACAGAATGAAAGTGAGAGAAAAGGAGTAAGCATGAGAAAGAGAGAGAGAAATTAAATAAGCGAGCAAAAGAGAGAAATAAAAATGATAACGAGAAAGACAAAATAAGATTGAGAAATAGAAAAAAGGGACAGAAAAAAAGGGTTAGAGAGAAGTAAAAAAATTATAATTAATTCTCAACTAATTCAAGGGTGAAAAGGGTACAGTAATTCAATGAGCTTGACATTTCCAAGGAAAAAGTATCAGTATCGGAACGTTATCGATTAATACTACCCTGTGTTTACTTGAATCGATACCAAAAATTCCGGTATCGTCCACCCTCAAATTTCAATTGAATAGACAAAAGCCCCGGAGTCGATTTTTCTCGTTCTCCTCACGTTGCTTTCGTCCAAAGTCGATAAGATCGTTGTTAAAAAGACGGCGATACTGCGTTTTCCGATCGAAATTCACAAAAAAATTTGAAAAAGATGCAAAAAGAGAGTGCCCATCCTCAGCAGAGGTCAAATTATTTACGAAGTTCTTGTTTTTGTTTACAATCTTTCCTTCCGATAGGACCGACTTCAGGGCAAGCGGGGATTATCCCCGTTGGCCCACTTTCTCCGGCCGAGGCGATCACAACAACTCTTGCAAATCTCTCCCGCTGTTAGAAAAACATCAATAATCGCTTTGATATCATTTGTGAGTTCCCCTTAAAGGGGCAGTGTGTAAAAATTAACAGCTAAAGGTGGGTGGTGGTTTAGATTGGAGCTCATGCATAAAGAAGAAGACACACTCCACAAGGAGTCTCAAATTGAAGCCCCCAGGATGATGATGATGATGATGATGATAGTTCGAGGCACCTTCCTTAATATGAAAGTTAAAGGGCCAGTGTGTATTTTTTCCACTACTGGGTGTCGCTGAATTCTGTCGCGCTACCGAAAACAAGCGCTAAAAGCACAAAAGGGGAAGATGAAATATGGAGACTTATTGAAAAGAAGACAAGAAAAGAAAAATGACAAAAAGAAATAAGGTAAATAGAAAAAAGGACTTGGGGAAATACGAAATGTGACAAAAAGTAAAATTCGTGAAAAAAAAATGTAAATAACGGGGAAAAAAACATAAAACTAAATAAAAGACAACTGAAATTTAGAAATAAGACAAAAAACAAAACACAAGAAAAAATGAAAATAAATGTGAAAAAAAGAAAAAAATGATGAAAAAATAGAAAATTGCAATTTCTCTTTAATTCCTTTCTTATCATTCTTTTTCCATTTTCCTTTTGTCTTTATTTCCCCTATTTTTCCTCTTTTTCTTATTTCTTCTTCCATCCATCCATCCATCCATTATCTGCACCGCTCATCCTTAGTAGGGGCGCGGGGGTGCTGGAGCCCATCCCAGCTATCTTCATGCAAGGCTTTTTCCATTAAGTGGCTGTTAAGTGCCAAAGGAATCACTGGGACATGAGTGGCTAGAGAAGGAAACAGTGGAAAAAAGTGGAAGATGCCTGAATCAAGGAGTTCTGGTGACCATCGCATGCCAGGCTCAGCTGTGGAAGACGAGTGTCCATAAGGAATAAAGTGGCAGCAACCAATAACGACAATCGCTGTGAGTCATAGCCCGCAGTCAGGTGGCTCATAAGTGGCTAGAGAAGGAATCAGTGGAAGAATGTAAAATATGCTGGGATCACGGCACAATGCGACCCTCACATGCAGGGTTTTTTGAGTGGCTAGAAAAACAATCACGGGGGAAAAAGGGGAAGAAGGGTCCGGGTGACCATCACATGCTGTGAAAGGCGAGTGTCCAAGAGAAATGAAGCAGGAGAAACTAACAATAACAATGGCTGTGAGTCATAGTCCGTGGCCAAGTGGCTAACATGAGTGGCTAGAGAAGGAAATAGGTGAAAAATGTCAAATATGCTGGAATCATGGGACTTTTTGACCATCACATGCAGGACTGCTGTTAAGTTCTAAAGGTACCACTGGGACATGAGTGGCTAGAGAAGAAAAGAGTGGGGAATAAAGTGTAAGACGCCTGAATCAAGGGGTCCTGGTGACCATCACATGATAGGCTCAGCTCTGGAAAGCGAGTGTCCGTGAAGAATGATGCAGGAGCAACTAACAATAACAATAGCTCTGAGTCATAGCCCAAAGCCACGTGGCTAACATGAGGGGCTAGAGAAGGAAACAGTGGGAAAAGTGGAACACGCCTGAATCAAGGGGTCCTGGTGACCATTATATGCCGGGATCAGCTGTGGAAGGCAAGTGTCTAAGAGGAATAAAGCAGCTACAATTAACAATGACAATATCGGTAAGTCGTAGCCCGCAGCCAAGTGACTAACATGAGTGGCTAGATAAGGAAACAGTGTAAAAAAAAGTCAAAGATGCCTGAATCAAGGGACTTGGTGACCACCATTGAGGATCAGTTGAGGAAGGCAAGTGTGCTTGAGGAACTAATAGGAACAATAGCTGTGAGTCATAGCCTGTAGCCAAGTGGCTAAAATGAGTAGCTAGATAAGGAAACAGTGTAAAAAAAAAAAAAGTCAAAGATGCCTGAATGAAGGGACTTGGTGACCACCATTGTGGATCAGTTGAGGAAGGCAAGTGTGCTTGAGGAACTAATAGGAACAATAGCTGTGAGTCATAGCCTGCAGCCAAGTGGTTAACATGAGTGGCTAGATAAGGAAACAGTGTAAAAAAAAGTTAAAGATGCCTGAATCAAGGGACTTGGTGACCACCACTGTGGATCAGTTGAGGAAGGCAAGTGTGCATGAGGAATAAGGCAGGAGTAACTGATAATAACAATAGCTGTGAGTCATAGCCCGCAGCCAAGTCGCTCACATGAGTGGCTAGAGAAGGAAACAGCGAAAAAATTGTCAAAGACGCTAAAATCACGGGACTCTTCGACCGTCACATGCAGAGCTCAACTTTTTACAGTGAGTGGCATTCAAGTGCATTAAGAATCAATGAGGCTAGAGAAGGAAACAGTGGGGAAAAAAGTCAACCAGCTGAAGAAGGCGAGTGACACTGAAGGACAAAGCTCATGTGACTATTTATGAACCTTGACATTTACAATAAATAGTCTTGCTCAATTAAAGATATTTTGTAATTTACTACATAAATAAGTACCATCACCCAAATATTAAATCAACCAGCGAAACAATAAAAACAATTGAGCTTAATATCTCGTCTGCAGTCTTTTTGAATTTGGCGGCCATTTTTAGTGTAGCCCCACCCCCTGATACAATCATCGCACACAAAAGTAATGGGACACAAAAAAAGGAGGCGTGGTACCGCACGGTTTAATTGGTCGGTCTTCGGTTACAGATTTGGCTATGCTAACGGCTAACGGCTAACGACAACATCACAGTTCGGGAAAGCACAAAAATGGAAAAGCGGCAGCCATTTTTTTTTTTAGCAGCTACGTCAACTAGTCGTCATAGTGATAATACAGTTTACGGCTAAAAATGACTTCGATAGGAATCAACGTTGTGTTCGAGATTTAATAATGAGTCAAACAACATCCAGAAGGGGGCGCAATGTTGTTTTTGTAAAGGGGGTCATGCCTGTGATTACACAGTAGAGATACTCGAGTATTTTTTTTCAGATACTTGCAAATAATCCAGTCAAGAAATAATGAAGTAGGAAAGAAAGTAGGTACAAAAAAGAAGAATTTCAAAATAAAGCCCCCAAAAGATGCCAAAATAAATCTGTGGTAGTGAAAAAACAAAGTGTTGCCTTGAGATACAAATGATTTTATTTTCAATTCATAAGAATGTACGATAATACCAACGATTCACTTCCTTTCATGTTCTGTTCAGTTAGACAGGGTATTTGCATTGTGTTTATTAGACGTATTATATTCTGTTTCCTGTATCGGTTTCTTTTCATTTTTTGTTCCCTAAATCAACTACACAGACTACACTCTGTAATTTCTCAAGACCCTGATCCAAAACCCTCATGAGGGCAAGGGAAAACTAAAAAAAAAAACAGCAAAAAAAAAAGAATCCTCCCACTGCATCCACCCGCTACTACACTTTACCAGCTCAAGTCACGTCACACCAAAGGTAGATCAAATGTCATTTTCCCTTTACACCTATGTTTAAGTATCGTGGTTTTTAATCACATGCGTGTATGTTGCACACAGGTAGTACTAAATATACACAATATTGTTATTTCATTTGGTGTTCTGTCATGGTTCTATCCCTTTGTCCTCTTTCTTTCGTTTTTGTTGAGTTAGAGCTAGTTCATTTCCCAACATATCCTGTGCCGTCTTTCTTCATGTTTTGTTCAGTTACAGCTAGTCAAGATTCCAGCATGATATTTTATGGCCTTGTCATCATGGTACTCTCATTTTTGTCCACATATCCGTCTTGTGTCGTCCTTTCATGTTTTGTTCTTTTAGGTCTACTTGGTGTTCTGACATTATGAAGTTATCTATCCAATTTTCCCTTTTTATTTCTTTTTTGTAGAATAAGTTCATTTTCAAATGTATCCTGCATTTTCCTATCTTCATGTTTTGTTCTGTTATAGCTTGTTCTAGTTCTAGCAGGATATTTCATGGTCTTCATCATAGCACCCGGGTTGTTGTACTGTCCAAATGTGGGAATGTTCCTGGGGTCGTCAATTTTTCATGTTTGGTTCTGTTAGAGCTAGATTGTGTTCCCTCATTGTGTAGTAGTTTTATCCTTTCGTCCTCTTCCTTTGTTTTTTGTTGAGTTAGAGTTAGTTCATACTCCCAATATATACTGTATTTTCCTACTTTCATGTTTTGTTTAGATACAGCTAGTTCCTATGCCTGCATTATCATCCATGGCCCTATCGTTGTCCTGTCCGCATGTTGGGAATATTGCATTGTGTTTTCCTTCTTTCATGTTTTGCTCTGTTATATCTGGTTGCGTGTAGAACATTAAGTAGTTGGTTTTTCCCCACATGAGTGTGTTCCCTGCATCCTCTCACTTTCATGTTTTGTTCAGTTACATCTAGTTAGTGTTCCAGCATTATATTTATTCATTGTGTCATCATAATAATCTTGTTGTTTGTTCTGTCCACGTGGGGTAGTGTTTTCTCTTTTTTTTTTACTTTCATGTTTTGTTCTGTTAGAACTATTTGGTATTCCAACATCTAATGAAACTTTTTTTCTAATGCATGCGTCGTCAAGCTTGTTAAATTAGAGTTGATGTATTTGAATTTGGAAGATCCAAGTAAACTTTCCTGTTCTTTTACTGTACACTATCCCATTCCCATTAGAGTAAAGACAAGTTGATTATAAAAAAGAATCATTAATTTATAATAATTTTAGAAAGAAACTGATAATTGTATCTCAAGGCACCACTAGTCCTAATTTTTGTGACCTTTTTTAGGAGAATATTCCGGCGCGAATGACCAAATCGTAAAATAATCAAATAAACGTTAGCAAAAAGTCGAACTGGAATGTAACTGACTTCTGCATGCAGTCTAAAGGCCCTAGTGGCGCGTTATACGATCGTGTTGACGGAGGGGGAGGGGAGTGATTTTTACAAGAAAATCACAACGACTCAGTGGGCGTCGCCAGCGCCGTGAGGGGGCTTGGCGTCTTGCGGCTGTCCCCCTCCGGGCAGCCAGGGGGAGACAGAGTGCGAGGTGGTCTGCTTGGCCATGCTGTAGTGGCTGATCACCGTGTAGAAGCGCCCCCTGGAGTTAGCGTCTTGCGCTGCGTAGTAAGCCTCCAACGAGGATGGGATGCAACGCTTGTGCTAGCAAAAAATAAATAAAAATGGCCGATTACAAAACAAAATGTATCCCTGGTGCATACAATTTCCTACAAAATGCTATAATATCCGTGTGTTGCCTTTACGGCTGCTGTTTTTCTTTAATAAAGAAGTTACTATGTCTAAAATATAATACGAGGCAAATACAACAGAAAAAGTCTACTAAAATTCTAAAGTTTAAACTAAAGATTTGATTTTCCATTATCAAACATTTTTGAAAAGGTGCCAGGGAGCCACCAGGGAGCGCCAACCCCCGTAATAGAGTGATAAAAACCACAAGACTTAGTCCAAGTAGGGTGGCTAAGTGATTTGACTTGAATGCTCATCAAGCTAACTAAGACTGTTCGAAGTGCTAAAATACGACATGCTAATTAAAGGTAGTTCTTAAAAGTTTATCCGTGACAACAAAGTCAGTACATTATATGAGCTAGCATAATATATTAGCCAAGCTAGCAGAGTATGTAGTGCTTGTGCTAGCAAGAAAAACAAAATGGCCGATTAAACAAAAAACACCTTTATTTTCTGAACCAAAATGCAACCCCGGTGCAATAAATGTCCTCCAAAATCCAATATTTTTACAGAAAAAATAAATTATCCAGTATTTAATTGCAAAAAAAGGATAAATATAGTTGAATATTAATCTTTCCAATAAAAACGATGTAGGGGTTTCCAACCTTTTTGAAGCTAAGAGCTCATTTTTGTTACTAATTAGCAAAAAGAGCTACCAATTTGATATGCATTCCTAAAATAACAACTTACCATGCTATTACTATGTTATTACCAGGTTAACTATTGAAAGCATAGTATAATAGACCTAGTCAACCACTAGTAAAAACATTTTACTAGAAAATTACAATGGCCCAGCACGGGTGAGCTATTGTCAAAACCAGTCCATGGGCTTCTCAGGTGCTTTTAGGGGGCTATGTAGTGCCCGCACACATCACTTTGGAGACCCCTGAATTAGATGATAATATTTTATTCAATAGTTACGAAAATAATAAAAAAGGAATATCCTGTGTTTAGACGATAAACGATGAAATACAATTATAATGCAAAGTAACAATGGTTGCTAAGTTAGCAAGATTTGACTTTTATACTCGCTAAGCTAACTAAGTCTGTATGTTTAGATGTTAAATAAAGAAAATATAACGTGCTAAACTATAGTAATTATTAAGTTTATCCATGTCAACAAAATCAGGATAATGAATATTGTATATAAATGTAAAATTTGGCCTTTTTCTTTTATTTATTTCATAGTTCGCTTAATTTATTTTTTAATGTGTAGTGATACATTCTTTTTATTTTTTTTGTTAAGAAAAACACTTTTATAAAACTGTTTCCTTCTCTAGCCACTCATGTTAAAAAATGACTGTCTATGCATGAATTATTTTAATTGTTAATTTTTTATTTTTTATATTTTATTATTCATTTGTTATATTTAATTTGCTATTTTTTCTATAATAAATTGTATTTGATGTGAAAATAGAGAAATATTTTAAAAGCCTTTTCCACATTAAAAAATATTTTAAAAAGAGGGGATTTAACTTTCTTATTAAATATATTTTATGTTTTTGCCTGAAAAGTGCAATACAAATACATTTAGATTAATTGATATTCGCTATCATAAGAGATTAACATGGGCCAAGCTAGCACAGCACCAAAACAACGCACGAAAATGTTTTTGTTTTTTCAATGAAACCAGTTTTGTTCAATTCACAGAGAAAACAAATGTTTCTCTGAGGTTGTGGTCATCAAAGTTAGCAAAGCTTAAGAAATTAATTCGTAAACATCAATTTTTCAAAAAACAATCTTTGCTAAACCACTAAATATTTGTACCTTATATAGGAATCCGTCCGGGCAGGCGTGGTCATAAGTGAAGGCTTTGTAAACCACCAAGAACACAATGCAGGCGAGGAACGCTAAGGCCAGGATGATGAGGATGGTGACCTGCAGGGGGCGCAATTTATCCAATTATTTGTATTAATTAAAGTGACAGTGTGTAATGTTTCGTAACGGAACTGTTCATTGAAAGAAAAAAAACAACGGAAGACAGAGAGAGCTAGAAACACCCGGAGCGGCTGAAAAGAGCCAATAGCTGGAGTTACTCAGATCTAGTTAAACTGACCAAGCTAGTGTAAATGACTAACTTTAGTGGCTAGCACGAGGAGCTACTAAGCGGTTAGCAGGAGCAACTAGTAAAAAGGCCAGTAAAAAAAAAAAAGCTTTATCGAAACAACAGCTTAAAATTCCAAAAGAGCTTGGCAGCGAGCCACAGCCTGCAGTCAAGTGGCTAAAATGAATGGCTAGAGAAGGAAACAGTGGGGAAAATGTAGAGAATATTTTTCAAAATTTGGATGTCTGCTTCCTTATTTTAGGATGAATATCAGCAATCAACAAGACATGAAAGGCAGAGTTAGCTGGATACACCCTGAGAGGCTGAAGAGAGCTAGTATTGTTCAGATCTAGCTAAAGGAGCTAGCTTTAGCTGCTAGCAAGCGAAGCTACTAAAAAGGACAGGAAAAAAGTTGTAAATGCAAGCTTTATTTCAACAGAGAAGCTCATGATAACAATAGAGCTTAGCAGTGAGTCTAGCCAAGCTGCAATGAGTGGCTAGAGAAGGAAACAGTAGGGAAAAAAGTGCTGTAACCACAGGACTCCAGGATGTTCTTTGAATGACCAGTTGTGGAAGGAGAATGACACTGAAGGTCGAAGCGGAAGCAGCTCACAAAATCAATGGCAGCTAGTGGTGAGCCATATTGCACAGCCAGGTGGCTGATATGAGTGGCTTAAGAAGGAAACAGTGGAAGGGCCTAATGCCTGAACTATGACACTTGGTGACGTCCACGAGCTGTGGAACGCAAGCGAGACTGAAGGACGAAGCAGTAGCAGCTAACAAAAACAAAACGGGCTAGCGGTAAGCCACAGCCTGCAGGCAAATGGCTAACATGAGTGGCGAGAGAAGGAAACAGTGAAAGGGCCTGATGCCTGAATTATCACAGTGACATTCACTAGCTGTGGAAAGCAAGTGAGACTGAAGGATGAAGCAGGAGCAGCTAACAAAAACAAAACCGGCCAGCGGAGAGCCATAGCCTGCAGGCAAATGGTTAATATAAGTGGCTAGAGAAGAAAACATTGGAAGGGCCTGATGCCTGAATTATGACACTTGGTGACGTCCACCAGCTGTGGAAGGCAATCGAGACTGAAGGACGAAGCAGGTGCAGCTAACAATAACAAAACCGGCTAGAGGGCAGGCCATTGCCTGCAGGCAGATGGCAAATATGAGTGGCTAGACGAGGAAACAGTGGAAGTGATACCCTAGTTATGACACTTGGTGATATCTGCTAGCTGTGGAAAGCAAGTTGTACTGAAGGACGAAGCAGGTGCAGCTTACTAAAACAAAACCGGGTAGCAGTAACCCATAGCCTGGCTAATATAAGTGGCTAGAGAAGGAAACAGTGGAAGGGCCTGATGCCTAAATTATCACACTCAGTGACGTCTGCAAGCTGTGGAAAACAAGTGAGACTGAAGGATGAAGAAGGAGCATCTAAAAAAAACAGCTCGTGGCAAGCCATAGCCTGCAACCAGATAGCAAATATGAGTGGCTAGAGAAGGAAACATACCTTTTATTTTTTTCAATGAATAATTTATTAATTAATTTGTTTTCTTAGCATATATATATATATATATATATATATATGGATTTTTCTTGACTTATTTTATCTGGATTTATTTTCTATTCATTTTTCTTTGTTTTCTTCATGTCTTTTTTTGTTTTTCAAATATATATTTTATACATTTTAATTGACTTTTTTCATTTAGACAGGCAGCTTGAGAGAAGACTGACATAAGAAAGGGACACGCTTTAAAACGGCGTATCATTGGAATTTTACACGGCTAGTGATCAGGCCTTCTTCGGGGCATCCGCCCGGAAAGGAAATAAACAAAAAGTGGGACTAGCGTGGAATTGAAATGTGCTGCCTCCCTCCTTCTCCGATTTCGGGACGTCACGATTGGCCGCTCTGGTCCTCGGGCTCTCGCTAACTTGTCATAACAATTAGCTACGCCGGAGATGGCGCTAGTCCGTTAGCGTGATGCCGACTGACGGGCGCACGCTAACACAGAGGAGATTCCTTAGCTCTTTTTTACTCTCGGAACTTTAATATCAACCTATCGAGATATAAATATGCGGTAGACCCCGGGATACAGCGCCCCCGCCTCATGACTATTTCACTTTACAGTGTGGAACAGGCCCCTCTTCACAACAGGGGTTTCAGCTAGGGTCCGGATGAGGGTACACCGGATCAGGTTTCTCACCAAAATTTCCCACTGTTCTTAAACGTATCTTTAAAAACATGATTCCACAAAATAAAATCCAAACAAAAGCATCAAGATTGATGTGAAATACATCAAATCGCTAATAAATGAATCCAAAAATTAAGTCTGTTGCAGTGAAATGAAAGGGAAAGCGTGTATTATTTGACCACTAGATGTCGCTGCGTGGTGTAGTGCATTCAAAAATACAAGGAAGAATACAGAAGAAAACTACAGGGGCTCAAAGTGGTCAAAAAGCACCATTTTGCTTCTCATTTTGTAGTATAGCTAGTATTTTTGTGGTATTTCTGTCGCAATAATTCCGGAGCAGTATTTTTGTATTATAGTATTACTGTAGTGTTACTTTTGTAGTATTTCCATCGCAAAATGTTTGCATTATTTCTGTAGTATTTTTTGCAGTATTTCCATAGTACATTTTTTTGTAGTATATCTGTAGTTATTTTCTTTTATTACTGTAGTGTTTCCGTCATAAAACCTCTGTAGCAGTATTTCTGTATTGTAGTATTACTGTAGTGGTATTTTTGTAGAAGTATTTGAAGGACTGTATTTCCATCATAATATTTGTGTGATGTTCCGTAGTATTTATTTTTTGTACTATTTCCATAGTAGAGTTTCTGTAGTATATCTGTAGCATTTTTGTAAAATTCTAGTCATAATATTTATTGCGGTAGTATTTCTGTTGTCAAGTCATGTTTTTTGTTGGATTTCTGTCTTAATAATTCTCAAGTAGTATTTCTGTATTATAGTATCACTGTAGTGGTATTCTAGTAGCTTTTCTCTAGAAGTAGTTTTTAAGTATTTCCATATTGTACTGTAATAAATCTGAACTTGTATTTTTGAAGTATTTCCATAGTTAGATCTTTGAAGTGTTTATGTAGTATTTTTGTACTATTTCCATAATAGAATTTATGTAGTATATCTGTAGTATTTATGTAATATTCCAGTCATAATATTTATTGTAGTAGTATTTCTGTTGTCAAGTCAAGTCATGTTTATTGTTGCATTCTGTCATAATAATTCTGTAGTAGTATTTTCGATCAGAGTATTCCTGGAGTGGTATTTTTGTAGTATTTCTTTAGAAGTAGTTTTTAAGTAATTCCTTATAAGTATTTCTGTAATAAATCTGAAGTTGCATTTTTGTAGTATTTCCATAGTAAGATTTTTGTAGTATTTCTGTTGTATGTTTGTAGTATTTCCCTAGCACATTTTTCTGTAGTATATATGCAATATTTTTGTTTTATTACTGTAGTTGTATTTTGGTAGTATTTCTGCCGGAAAATTTCTCTAGTAGGGCGCCGGCCAACACAGAAAAAAAAATCTGGCGCCTTTTACTCTTGCAACTCTTAACCAGTGCTTTTTAGTTTGTTTCTTTCATGTCCCTTGGAAGAACAAAACCCTACTCCTAACCCTAGTAAAGTAAATCAAAACCATACAAAAGTAAAAAAAATAATCCTCAAATGTGCTCAATTATCTACCCATGACACGAAATATTCTTCAGCAAAGTAAAGGAAAGCAAACAAAGTGATTTGCACTAGGGTGGATTAGCGAGCCGCGAGCTTCCTAACCCTACCCCTAGATTCACCCATTATCCCAAACCTTCACTATACCCCTAACTCTACCCCTATTCTCAAACCTAGCTTTAAACCCAACCCTTCCGCTAACCCTACTCCTAACCCTACACCTAACCTTAGTAAATAAGATCAAACCATACTAAAATTAAAAAAATAATCCTCAAATGTGCTCAATTATCTACCCATGACACGAGATATTCTTCAGCAAAGTAAAACAAAGTGATTTGCGCGAGGGAAGGTTAGCGAGTCACGGGCTTCCTAACCCTACCCCTAGTCTCAACCCTTACCCCAAACCTTCACTCTAGCCCTAACCTCAAACCTAGCTTTAAACCTAACCCTTCCCCTAACTCTACTCCTAACCCTAGTACATAAGATCAAATGCATACTAAAATAAGAAAAATAATCCTAAAGTGTGCTCAATTATCTACCCATGACACCAAATATTCTTTAGCAAAGGAAAGAAAGAAAACAAACTGATTTGTACGAGGGTGGATTGGCGAGCCGCGAGCTTCCTAACCCTTCCCCTAGTTTCACCCCTTATCCCAAACCTTTACTGTACCCCTAACTCTTCCCCTATCCTCAAACCTAGCTTTAAACCTAACACTTCTCCTAACCCTACTCCTAACCCTACACCTAACCCTAGTAAATAAGATCAAAACCATACTCAAATTAGAAAAATAATCCTCAAATGTGCTAAACTATCTACGAATGACAGCAAATATTCTTTAGCAAAGTAAAGGAAAGTAAACGAAGTGATCTGTACGAGGGCGGATTAGTGAGCCCCAAGCTTCCTAACCCTACCCCTAGTTTCACCCCTTATCCCAACCTTTCACTATACCTCTAACTCTACCCCTAGTCTCAAACCTAGCTTTAAACCTAACCCTTCTCCTAACCCTACTCCTAACCCTACACCTAACCCTTGTAAATAAGATCAAAACCATACTAAAACTAGAAAAATAATTCTCAAATGTGCTCAATTATCTACTTCACTGTACCCCTTACTCTACCCCTAGCCTTAAACCTAGCTTTAAACCTAACCCTTCTCCTAACTCTACTCCTAACCCTAGTATATAAGATCAAATGCATACTAAAATAAGAAAACTAACCTTCAAATGTGCTAAATTATCTACCAATGACACCAATTTTTCTTTCACAAAGTAAAGCAAACAAAGTGATTCGGGCCGAGGCGGATTAGCGAGCGTCTCGCTGCCTCAATGCAGATGACAAAAAAGAAGAAGACATGCGCAAGCATCTCGTCCGTCAACGGCAGCAGAAAAAAAGAAGAAAAAGCTAGCTAGCGACATGGCACACAATCACAGGCAGCGCCTCTTATTTGTGCCTAACAAAAGCCGAAGGCAGCGGCGGGCCCTCCTAAGCCTCCTGAAATGTTTCTGGTAAAGCCTGATAACCGCCGCTGCCGCTTTCAACACATGCGGCGTTTTCTCAAAGCCGTACCCGTTTGCCGCATACGGCGCCGTCTCCGCCGAGGTCACGTCGGGGGAAAAAACAAAATCAAGGAAAGGCAATTTGCTATTTTCTAGCAAAACTCTCGTTCTCGTCCAATCGCCTTTGAGCATGCGGGTGTTGCTAGGAGACTAGTCTACCAAATCGCTTGTCTTGGGCCGAGAAAATATATCAGAAATTTACGAATGGAAGATATTCTGACTAAAACTAGCAAGTGTTGGGAATTAAATATCAAAATGTACCGTTTATCAAATTGTTCAAATTAGTTATCTGACTCCATTAACCAAACACAACCTACGTTCTCCCGACAATTTATGCGCGCTCGTGTCTTGATGGAAAAGATGAACAACAAAGCCGACATTTTCACACGGGGGCAGATTTAATTTCTTAATCAATTTAAGTAAGTGTACTCCATCGAAAACAGCCGAATTAGTGTCGTTGGAGTCTCTGGGAAGCCCTTTTCTGAAGTCCTTTAGCTCTCTCCTATTGGATATCTTCTACCCGCACAATGGTGTGCCAGCTCCTCCCATGGGCGTGCCAAGGAAGCCCAATGTGGGCTTCACAATCTCAGAGACAAACGTCCCGATGTCTGTGGTTCCTCAAAACAACGGCGAGCGTTTCTCAAAACAACGCCTGCCGTCCTCCATCAGAGTCCTGTTATCAACAGAACTAGACAAAATATTCTGCATTTGGAATGGCCGGACCTGTCATTGAACTAAAGCCTACTCGGTGAAAATCTTCATTCCATTATGAGTCAATCGTATAAAATCCTTTATAGTCAAATGTATAAAATCCTTCACGAGTCAAAGCTAGAGCTAGGATTATGGTAGAGTTAGTGATTGGAGCAAGGTTAGTGGTAGGGTTAATGATAGGGTTACTGTTAGGTTTATTGGTTGGGTTAGTATTAGTGGTAGGGTTAGAACTATAGTTAGGGATAGGGTTAAGGTTGGGCTAGGTTAATGGAAGGGTTAGTTAGAGGGTTGGGTCTAGAATTAGGGTTATTAGCAGGGTTCGTGTCAGGTTTAGTGGTCAGGTTAGAATTAGTGGTAGGGTTAGGCCTGGAGTTAGGGTTTGTTCTAGGGTTAGGATTGGGCTATGATTTGGGTTGGGGAAAAGTTCAGGTTAGTTGTAGGGTTTCGGCCGGGATTATGTTTAGGGCCAGATTTAGGGTTAGTGGCAGGGTTAATGGTATAGTTAGTGTTAGGTTTAGTGGTTGGGTAAAGATTAGTGTTAGGGTTAAGGTTATAGGTAAGGTTAGTGGTAGGGTTAGGGTCTTAGTGTCAGGGCTAAGGTTAGGTTTATTGGAGGGGTTAGGGGTAGTTGCAGGGTTAGGGCTAGAATTAATGTTATTGGTAGAGTTAATAGTATAGTTAGTGTTAGGATTAGTGGTTGGGTTATACAGTGGTTAAATTGGGTCAGGGCTAGGGTTAGGTAGGGTTAGTGGAAGAGTTAGGTTTGGGCTAGGGTTACCTGAAAATTTAGAGCTAGTTGTAGGGTTAGAGCTAGGATTAGGGTTATTGGCCGGGTTCATGGAAGAGTTACTGTTAGGTTAGAATTATTGGTATGGTTAGGGTGAGGCTAGGTTAAGTTGAAGGGTTAGGGCAAGTTGTGGAGGTTTTGGCTAGGATTTGGGTTATTGGTAGAGTTCATGACAGAGATAGTGTTAGGTTTAGTGGTTTGGTTGGACTTGGGCTAGGATTAGTGTTAGGCTAGGTAGAAGGTTCCTGCTTTCAAACCCAACTTAGGGTTTCTAGAAAAGATACGGTTGGTGTCCCAACAAATGAGTGTTGGGGTTTCAATATTGATTTCCATTGATATTGTGGCTATCCACCACATCTCCTTCCCAGTTTTAATTGAGCAAAACGTAAGCGAGGAGACTTTTATGTATGTTTGAGTATTGCTTATGCACACATTTCCTCTGGCGTGTCGCCATGGAGACGGCTTTTCTCTGCTGCCATGGCAACAGGTTGTCTCCACAGTTCCCTAACAACAAGAAGATGAGGCCGGGACACGATCCGTCGTGTAAATGGACCGAGTGTCATCACAAATCCATCAGATTTTTTTTCTTTACGATCCATCTCCACCACCATCATCATCATCATCATCGTCTCACCTTGAGTCTCTCGGAAACGCCGTCGGTGAAGCTGACGGTGAACTGCTCCACAGCCGGAATTTTCAGACGCTTCTTCTCCGTCTGGAACTCGGTGCGAGTTTTCACCACAACCTGCGGCGAGAGTTGCACTTTATTTATAAACGCATGTGTGGGGGAAAAATAACAGATTTCGGGTGAGCTGCGAAAAATGAAATTTTAATTCCTGTGAAGGGAAACTTTGAATGGTAATGAGATGACTTAATTTGGAACAGAGTAAGGCTAGGAATTAAAGCTAGGGTTAAAATTTGGATTAATTTTTTTCAGTATTCTTCAACCAGTTTAAATTAAATAATGACCTGATTAAAATGACTTCACATTTGCAGTAGCTCAAATGGTTAAACACTTGTGCCACATCAAGGCTGGTGGGCTTTATCCCTACCCTAGCCCCTAAAGTACACCTAGTTAAGGTTTAAACTGAAGGATTTCATACATTTGACTATAAAGGATTTTAAACGATTGACTCATAATGCAATGAAGATTTTCACTGAGTAGGCTTTAGTTCAATGACAGGTCAGGCTGTTCCAAATGCAGAATATTTTGTCTAGTTCTGTTGATAACAGGACTCTGACAGAGGACGGCAGGCGTTTTTTTGAGAAACGCTCAGCGTTGTTTTGAGTACCACAGACATCGGGACGCTCTTCTCCGAGATGGTGAAGCCCAGGGGGCTTCCTTGGCGTGCCCATGGGAGGAGTCGGCACGCCATTATGCAGGGAGAAGATGGCCAGTAGGTGAAAGCTAAAAGACTTGAGAAAAAGGCTTCCCAGAGACTCCAACGGCCCTAAGTTCACTTAGTTCTTTGGTTAGGGAAATTAAATCTACCCCCTTGTGGAAATGTCGACTTCCTGTTCATCTTTTCCCTCAAGAAACGAGCGCGCATAAGTTGTTGGGTAAATGTAGGTTATGTTTGGTCAATGGAGTCAGATAACTAATTTGAACAATTTGGTAAACGCTACATTTTGATATTTAATTCCAAAACCTATAACCCCGTTAACTGGCCGAGCTACTGGAAATATGGAGCTTTTTGAACTCTCTCTGTTGTATTCATTGCATCAGTAGCTCACTTAGTAACCGGCCACTCTTCCAAATACAGGGTCATTGGTTTGATCCCTGTATCACTTTACCTAATGTAACTAGTTTTTCAGTGTTGTGCATGGATGCTTGATTAGTATAAACCACATCTTCAAAAGTCATATCCACGATAGCTCACCTGGTAAAAAAGCCATTTTGTTTAGTTTACATTTTCAGTATTGTGCAACAATGTTTTATTACTATAAATAAGTTATATCATAAGTAACTCACCTGTTAGAGCAAATATTTTTCCAGTCACGTGGTCATGGTTCATTACCGCTAAGCTTGCCGGTATAATGTTTAATTCTCTATTGTAAAAAGATGTATGATAGGTACAAGTAGCTCACCTGATGAAGTATTAGTTTCCCAATCACACGGTCAAGGGTGTGATTCTCGATTAAGCCTTCTCGTGTGATCCATAATTAGTTTCAGTATTGTACAAAGATGCTTGATAAGTACGAATTTGTTTCTTAAACATAGAGTCATGGGTCCATTCCTTGGTG
Source organism: Urocampus carinirostris (assembly GCF_059441175.1). Classification (NCBI taxonomy): domain Eukaryota; kingdom Metazoa; phylum Chordata; class Actinopteri; order Syngnathiformes; family Syngnathidae; genus Urocampus; species Urocampus carinirostris. Next base: position 15,014,687 of record NC_142365.1, read on the forward strand.
GATTTAGTATATCACCTGGTAAAGCACTTGTTACGGACTTGTGGATTTGTGCCTTGCATGAGTTTAGTAAATGTAGTCTGTATAGTATGACAATGCTTGATAAGTATGAAACGCCTCATGAAATACTTTTCCCTTGGCTGTTCACCTCGTTATGCAGTAACAGAGTAGTACAGTGGAACCTCGGTTCTGGACCATAATCCCTTCCAGATCCCTGTTCGAAAACCGATTTGTTCGATCACCGAAATCATTTTTCCCATTAAAAATAATGTAAATCGTTTTAATCCGTTCCAACACCCTGAATGTTTACCTTGAATGTTTAACATAAACATAAAGCTAACCCAGGCTAATCTTCCGTACGAAAGATTATGCTAACGTGAACGTGTAAAAATAAAAAATAAAAAGGATAAAGAAAAGAATTATGAATAGGATTTCTTACCTGATCGTAGATTTAGCCATGCTGTATTCCCTAGCAAGATCAGACACTCGCACACCTCCTTCATATTTTGCTATTATTTCTTTCTTAAATGCAATAGTTGTACGCACTACTTTTCTTTTTTCACCTGTAGCAACTTTACTGCTTGCACTGACTTTCTTCTGAGGCATAATTAGGGGCTAAAACACTTCGTACACCTATATTAAAAGCGAAAGCAAAACGAAGCACGTCCGCACGCGATAACAGTTGGTCACGAAAAGAGCAATCTACACTCGTACGCCGCTCAGCATCGCACCCTAGCGTACGCATTCACGCATTACCGGCGTTCGAACTCCGATATTTTTGACCGAACATCGAAGCAAGAATTTCTCGAAAATTTTGGTCGGACTCCGATTTGTTCGAACTGAGAGGCGTTCGAAAACCGAGGTTCCACTGTAGGTTCCCTTTCTGCCCAGTTCCTTGGTAAAATTCATTTCCCCAGTAGCTCATCAAGGACATGACTAGGTCTATTTATCAAGTGCTGCTGTACAATACAAAAAGGGAAAAGTATATATATCTACCATATAGTATTAAGTTTCATATAAAGGTAAACAAATTGAGTAGGTTTAGGTGGGGATCGAACCAATTACCCTGCAATTGACAAGGAACTGTTTGACGAGGAGAGCTACTAATGAGATGAGTTTTATTAGGGTGGTTCATACTTAACAAGCATTTTGGAACAATATTGAAAAAGATAAACCAATTCAGCAGGCTGAGTCAGAGGTCCAACCTATGACCAGAATTGGGTAGGGTTACTTTAACTTGATTACTTTCAATTACTTTTGGATTACTCCAATACCAAATGTGCTAATAAAAGACAAAAGAAACTAAATATGAATAAAATGATGACTCACAACACGTGGTAAGCTTTCTCTCCTGGCTTTGATCTCTTTGACCTCCGGCAAAACTAACATAAAATGCGACAGAAACAAAATGAAAAAAAATCCAAACAGTTCGCCAACATCATTTTTACCGTTCCATGTATTCTGTTACTCCCCAAGCCTGCACAAAATTTAGTCATTTTATTCATTTTTAGTTTCTTTTGTCTCTTATTAGCATATTTGGTATTGGGGTAATCCAAAAGTAATTCAAAGTAATCAAGTTAAAACTCACCCAACCCTGCAAATTGACCCTACGATTGGAACGTTCAGACGCTAGCTGGTGAGCTATTGAGGTACAACTATTATTTGGGTGGTTTATACTCATCAAGCATTGTCGTACAGTACTGAAGGGTAATTTCATTAACACCGAGTTAGGGATGTAACCAATGACTTTGTAATCGAGAAAATCTTTTTCTCTCAGTTGAGCCACTGAGGATCTTAGGTTCTTTGAGGATGTTCACATTTATAAAGCACGATTGGCTGAGTCAGGAATCAAAACTATTGCCCTAGAGTCGGAGAGTTACGGCTCTAACAGGCGAGTTACTAAATCATACCAATCGTTTAGGTGCTTTGTACTTATCAAGCATTGTCGTACATTACTGAAAAAGAATACGCAGACATATTTACCAGAGTCAGGGATAAAACCAATGACCTTGAAATCGGGAAAAACTGGCTTTATTAGCGGAGCTACTGAGGACGTAACTTCGTAAACAGATATATACTTATCAAGCATCTTTGTACAATACTGAAAATAAGCGTAACTAGGAATTAAACCACCTTTTTTTCAATTGTAGGGTTATTAGTTGGTTTCCTGAATAAGCCTCCTCGATTGATTTACCATTTCATTATTGAACAATGATGGTTGATAACTATGAACCATGTCAATAGATCATCTGGTACAGCATCTGGTGAACATTACACGGGTTCGATCCCCGGCTCATCCTACTAAACTAATCTAACTTTCCTTTTTTTGGGTAAGATGGTGCTTGATCAGTGTAAACCATCCATCCATTTTCAGCGCCACTTATCCTCAGTAGGGTCGTGGGAGTGCTGGAGCCCATCACAGATATCTCCTGGTATTGGGCAGGGGACATCCTCAATTGGTTTCCAGTCAGTCGCAGGCGCACAGAGACAGACAACTCACTCACTCATTCACACCTAGGGACAATTTGAACTGGCCAATTAATCTGACATGGATGTTTTTGGAGTGTGGGAGGAAACCGGAGTGCCCGGAAGAAACCCACGCAGGCATGGGGAGAACATGCAAACTCCACACGGGGAGGCTGCGGTAGCTGGACTTGAACCCTGGACCTCCGTGCTAACCACCTCCGTGCTAACCACCTCCGTGCTAACCACCCATCCACCTAAGCCACTTGTATGTAAATCAAAACCTCAGGAGTTGATCTGGCTAAGGGTTTTGTAGAATTCTAACCTGAATGAGATAATTTCACATCTGCTCAATTGTCTAAAAAAATTCACATGTAGGGTTCTGGGTTCAGTTTTAGGATCTTGACTTCGATTTTCACCCAAATTATTTAAGTTCTCTCATTGTTTTTGACCAGCTCTCCATTCAAATAGAAGCAAACACCCACATGCTAATATTGGTTAGCATGCTAACTGAGAAGGTGGCACCTGTGTTAACTAGGTTATGAATTTCAAATTGTATCAATAACAAACAATCTTAAAAAAATGCAGCAACAATGGACGTATCCAGTTCAAACTTGAGTATAAACATTTTTCAGTTCATACAATAAACCTCGGAGCAAAACGCCGTCATTTCGAGGCATATTCCCTCAATACCAACAAAAATAAACGTTCGCGGAACATTTAGCATTTTCCATTTCCCTGGAGTGTGAAAACCTCTTTCCTGTAATTGCTCCTATTTCGGGAACCTGTGAGCGATTTGTTCTCAGGGCGCTAGATACTAGGTAGGGTTTTCGGTTAGAGTAAGGGTTAGGCTGGGTTGGATTAGGGCTATGGTTTGGGTTAGGCTTAGCGTTATGGTTAGAGTTTGGGTTAGAGTCAGGGTTAGGCCAGGGTTAATTTAGGGCTGGGTAAGGGTAGAGTTAGGGTTAGAGTTACCGTTCGGCCTGGGTTAGGGCTGGACTTGGTTTTTGGGTAGGGTTAGGACTAGGCTAGGGTTAAGGTTTGAGATAAAGTAATGGAGAACTAGTTAATAGCTAAACATTCGGCAGCGCTGGTTTTCGTTTCTAGGAAAATGAGTGTCAAGAACCTTTTATACCTCGTTAGTATTAGCACGAAGCTGTTAGCGCAGATAAGTTAGCAATCCAGGGGTGACCTTTCCAAGAGTTATTAAGTGCTAGCGCATCAGCAGGGAAGCGGTTTCAAGAATCTATAATGCCGGAAGGCCAATTAGCGACTAGACGGCAACGGAAAAGACATTGATTGAAGTGAACAAAACATTTCAAAAAACATGAAAAGAAGCATTTGACAAAATATGTGTGAAAGCTTTCCTTTTTCTCACCCTTTCTAAGGATCGCTATCCTAGATGTGAGTGATATTCCCTGAGGACTTTCTGCCATGATTTCTATTGTTTTTTTCTTTTGCTTTAATGAAAATGCTCTCACCTTAATGTGTGACTGGAAAAGAAAGACAATTTATATTGAAATATATATATATATATATATATATATATACACACCTTATTTTCCGCACTATAAGGCGCATCGGGTTATAGGGCGCACCCCCAAAAAATAGTTTTTGGTCCTATATTTTCCATACATAAGGCGCACCGGATTATAAGGCGCTACAATGGGGATGTCGACAAAACAGTCAGATAGTTCAGTCAAACTTATTACCCCCTTAACATTCCGAAAGCTTGCAAAGAAGCAAATACGTGTCTCAGACATCTACAGAAACAGTGTCAGTACGATGTCACCAATCACTCAAATGCATCGTTCCAAATATCATTCGGAAGGTTAGAGTCTTGGGATTCAAGAAATCCCAAACATTTCTTAGTTTTCATTTTATTTTTTGCTGGCAACTGTGTGGACAGCAAAGTCAGAATTTTATTGTGCAGGGAAACGGGGTTCTTTACTGTGCATATAACAATAAACACTTTGAATTGAATTTAGTTTAAAAACAGACTCATCACGGAAACATCAAGATCGTTCTAAAACAAGATACCGGGAAAATATAAAGCCGCATAGCTCACCTAAGTTCTCTTGCAGCCATCACGTTCAATAATGATACGTAACCATGGTCTTCTTACAACCGTGAGTGTAGTAAATCCAGGAGAGTAAAATATTTACAAATACAATATAGTAAAAATGTTTACGTTATGCCGTAGTGCAACCCAATGTGTGATTTACATTCATCTTTTTCGGCCAATTGCAGGCTTTGTTTCGCCCCTTTAGCCTATGCGAGCCTGTAAATGATAAAAAGGATCCGCCCACTTTAGCCAATAGTGACTGATTCAAATGATGATTGATACATTGGTTAGGAAATGAAACGCCGGTATATAAATCCCAGCATACGCCGCGGACTACTTCCCCTTCGGGGGAAAATCTAGTCGGCGGTTGCTTGCCTTAGTTGCAAGACTTTGCGACTTAATATTGATCCATATATAAGGCGCACTGTATTATAAGGCGCATGGTCAGGTATACATATATATATTACGTATTGTTGGACGGGCTTTACCTTGTCAGGGGCATGGCCTTGCAGGCTGCAAACGTCCAGTGGGGTGATAAGGGGAATGTTTTGGAAGCCGTCCTCCGCTTTGCCACTTTTGTCCTGAAGGTTTGTCCCCAGTTTCACCATCTTGAAAATCCGCTCGATTACTCTGAACGAACCACACACAAAAAAGACTCTTCACATTTTTTTGTTGTCGACAATTTTCATAAAAGCAAATGATTTTATAAATAAATATATTTTAAATAGCATGAACATTTAAGAACAGTTCAAACACGGGTAAGTAAATGAAATGAATACTTATTACAAATTAGTAACGAATGTTGATATCTATGTTTCTTATATAAAATAAAATGATAATAATGTACGTATATACTACCAAAAGGGAAAAAATGGAAAAATAAATAAATAAATTACAGATTTTGATTTTTACCATCCTCATTTAATTGTATAACAAGTACTTTAATTGTATAACAAGTATATGAAAAAAAACTACAAATCTTAATATGATTTATATTTAATTATGTATAAGAAAAACTCACATATATCATAAAGAATTTAAGAAAATATTGATAAATGATAACATTGAATGCAATATAATGTCATTGTTTATTCACCAATGTTGAGTCATATTTAATTTTATAACAATTGAAATATAGAAATAAATCATAAAACAGTGAAAGAAAAGAGTACTTAAAAAATAATTAATTTGAGATATAAAAGTATTTCATTTTATTTTAATAATTTCAAAAACATATATTGTGTGTAGCATTAAAATATGAAAATAAATTTAAATAAAACCTGAAAAAGGCACTCCTTTAAAGAAAAATTAAACTATAGATGTACTTAGTGTTATAACAAATATAAAAAAATAATGGCTGCAGGCTAAATTTGAAAGATAGATTAAAAAAAAGATAAAAAATAAAAAAAAGATTTAAGGACTTAAAACATTTAAAACATATTTTCAAATGTAAATGTATTTCATTAAAAATAAATAATAAACAATAAATACTGTTTGCAGCATGCAAATACATTTAAAAACATGAACAGTTAAAAAAATCACTTGTAAAAATAAAAATAAAATATTTTAAATATAAATGTATTGAACAAAAAATAATAATGAAATTAAAATATATATAGTATACAAATGTTTTTAAAAAGACAAGTAAAAGAAAGCACTTCTAAAAAAATTAGAAAAATAGTTCAAATGTTAATCTTATTACAAATAATTTAAAAAAGTAAATACTAAATGTAGCATGACATCAAATATCATAAAATCGTTCATAAATTTAGAATAAACAGACTTCCAAGGGAAGAAGGGAATACTTGTCAAAATAAACTATTTTAAACGTAAATGTATTTAATTTTAAGATTAAAAAAAACAAATGTAATGGAAATATTGATTGCGCAATAAAATGTACAAGGTAAAATAACAAAGTTTAAGATCATGAGTAAGGAGTGATAATATAAAGATAAGTCATATAAATGAAGAACTGAATCATCCCTTTTTATCATTCCACATTCCTGTCTAAGCTTTTGACAGCATTGAAAAAAACAACAGAAGTTAAAAAGGGATTTCTTAAAAATGACAACAACAACAAAAACATAATTGTGAACTTTCTTAACAAGGCAATACAATTTTTACCAGTAAAGCTGACGAGAGGATGTGTCGTCAACAACGTGGAGGCGGATGGACGGACGGACGGACAGACAGGCGGACGGACGGTTTTACTCACTGGCAACTGCGGCGTCCGGATGGATGGATGTGATCACGGCGGAGATACGGAGAGAGTGATGCTGAGGATGCAGATGATGCTGAGGATGCGACGCGGCTGCGACGCGGCTGCAGCGAGCGCCAGAAAGCGAGCAAATGTGTCCGAGGCTCGCAGCCCAACCCCCTAATCCAAAATCCTCATCTGCTCTACTGTGCCGCAAAAAAAAAAAAAAAAAAAAAATTCATCCCACCCCCACTTTTTGGGACTCCTATTGGAATTTAATACATGTTGCATTCAGGAGCTTCCAGTAAATAGCAAATTTATTCCACTACATCAGGGGTGTCAAACTCGTTTTAGCTGGGGGCCACAAATGCTATAAAAAATCTCACGGGGGCCGGACTAGTAAGTTTAAGAGAAAGAGAGAGCGATAAACAGATAGGGAGAACAAGGGAGACAGAGTAACAGTGAGAGAAAAAGAGAGAGCAGAATAGATATGAATGGAGAAGGGGGAAATGAATATAGAGAGAAAAAGAAAGTGAAAAAAGAGAAAGATAAAAAGAATAAGAGAAGTGAAACGACAGAAAGAAAAAGAGTCAGCAGGAGAAAAAGAGACAAAGTGAGGAGAGAGAGATAGAGAGACGTCGAAAAAGGGAAAGAACGAGGGTGAGAAAGAAAGAGAAAAATAGAAAGAAAGAGAATTAAAGTGTAAATTAGAGAGAGAAAATAGAAAGAGAGCAAGACAGAGAAAAAGAAAGAGTTAAAGAGTGAGAGAGAAATAAAGAAAAGAGAAAAAGAGAGAGTGAAATAAATAAAAAAGAAGTGAGTCAGAGAGAAATGGAGAAATACAATTGTTTTGCAAGTGTTAACTGGCTTTGGTGACATCCGGTGGAAATGTTTAAAACTACAGCTCATTTTCCTCTTGTGCTTCTCTCACTGTTGTCTTGCGGGCTGGATTCAAACCATTGGTGGGCCTGACCTGGCCCGCCTGTTTGACACCTGTACACTACATCAAACTCTTACTTTGCTACTCTCGCATATACTGCATTATTATTATTATTATTATTGTATTTTTCACACTATAAGGCGCACCTGATTATAAGGCGCACATACGAAAATAGGCTCCCGTGCAATATTTGTTATACATATAGTGAAGAAAATAAGTATTTGAACACCCTGCTATTTTGGTATTTCTCCCACTTAGAAATCATGGAGGGGTCTGAAATTTTCATCATAGGTGCAGGTCCACTGAGAGATAAACTAAAAAGAAAAATCCAGAAATCACAATGCATGATTTTTTTAATGATTTATTTGTGTGAAATCGCTGCAAATACGTGTTTGAACACCTGAGAAAATGAATGTTAATATTTGGTACAGTAGCCTTGGTTTGCCATTACAGAACATTTCCTGGTTTGCACACACTGCAGGAGGGATTTTGGCCCACTCCTCCACGCAGATCTTCTCTAGATCAGTCGAAGTATAATTGATGTATTTCCAAAGCAGTGTTTTAGTAGTAGTTCCAAAGTATTTTTTCATATTTATTTAGTATTTTTGTAATATTACGGTGGTTGTCTTTTTGTAGTATTTTGGGAGTAAATAATTCTGCAGTAGTACTTTGTTATATAGTATTACTGTGGTAGTATTTTTGCTCGTAATTCCATCCTTTTTTTTTATTTCCACAATCAATTTTGAGCTCCCTGTTTATTAAGCACTATATTTCATTTTGTATTATTTGTGTTGTATTTCTGTAGAAGTATTTTTGAGGGGACACACAAAGTGAAAATGTTGGCACCAAAAAAAGCTAACCACTCCTGGGGCGCCCCTAGTGGTTGCGGGGCCCTAAGCAGCCGCTTAGCTCGTTTATGCCTTGGGGGGCTGATTTTTGGGGGTGCTTGGATTGAATTTGGGGGTGCTCACCCATAAACACGAACTGGTTACGCCCATGTGTATACCAATGGCTAGAAAAAGACTTATTTTAATAAATATTGTTATATTGGTCTGATCTCGTTGTAAACAATGTACGCTACGCTGTATTCCCTATTTTTTAAGACAATTATATCATGATATGTGTATTATTTAATTAGTTATTAATTAGTTATTATTTACATAGTGATTAAAAGCGTTCTGGTGAAGTTTTGATGGTTAAATGTTATTTGATTTCAGGGGTTGTCAGAATTCCAACAACCTAAAGGTAACATCAAAATAGTGACAATATATATTTTTTGTTGTCCTATTTTTATTACTATTTTTTTATTAATTTAGAGTAGTTTAGTCTAATTAAAGAAAAACCAGCGTCCCAAATTACCACTAGTTTATTTTCCGTCCTCTGCTGCCATCTAAAGTTATATGTTAGCGATGCAATATCCGCACGCGGGTTTGTTTTTTAAATGAATAAAAATGTTTTAATTTCACTACTTTAGATTAAAATCTCTGAAGAAAAAAATATATTCATACTTAGTGTGAAAATGATAATAATAAAGCGTATTCTATTAGCCACTTGTTTGTGGTGTCCCGGCTTTAACCACTAGAGAGCAGTAATAGTCAAAAGTGTTGTAAAATATAGATTTTCACTCTTCTCTGCTTCTATCTAGTTTTCAAATCTTACGAGTACGATTTTCAAACGCAAACGTGTGTTTCTTTTTCTTAATCCATCGTGTTTGAAATATGAAGGCATTTCTTTCTATTCAATTATTTGAGAAATATTTAGTTACAAACATGGTAAATTAAAGGATAAGGATCTTATGTTCGTTGCTTGTTGGGTGTCATCCTGGCCACAACCGCTAGAGAGCAGTAACGATAAATTGAGTTGAATAGTATTTATTGTCATTGATATCGACGTTGGAAACATTGTATGCAACGAGATTATACATGGCACTCCAGGGTAAACAAGTAATAAAGACTTCAAAGAGAACCGAGATAAATAGGTAGAGATAATTACAACCTTGTGCTTAGAGACTGGCCTAAGTTATATAAAATAGTGCATTCCCTTCGGGGATGAACAAAGTATCTATCTATCTATCTATAGTACATACCTGTCAACCTCCAGGGCTCCTTGCCCTTACAAACTGTCGTATTTTCTCTTACAAAATACAAAATCTTACACCATATTTTTTTCCAAACGTGTTTATTTATATAGTTTAACATGTTATATTGTACATGTGTTTTGTTATATCATATATAATGTTAATTAACATTTTGTTGTGAGATCTTGAGTTGCTCGACATGAATGAGGTTTACAGTATTATAAAAAAAAGTGCAAAAATTAACACAAAACTGTCTTTTTTCATTTTCTCATTTTATACTTCCTTTTTTCTTAACTTCTTTGTACAACATAATAATTGGTAATATAATGCATCAAAGCAAGTGAGCCGTCTTGAGAGCCGGCTCCCTTTAATGAGTTGAGCCAAAAAAGCCGGTTCTCTAAAAAGAGACGGACTTCCTTTCACGACATCAAACCGTTCGCTTCGTTTGCAACGAAAAGGCTACCGCGGCAAACTCGTTTGACTTGATATATTTGCCGTTTCGTGATAGTCTGTGTATACCGGATGGTACCCATCATTGACAAATTTGCGTTTTTCCGCACAGATTTTCTCGTACGTCCTACATGTCTTAAAATGCATGATAAACGTACTTTGTACGGCAAAAACGTACGGGTTGACAGGTATGATAGTAACAATAGAGCAATGAAATGAAGTGTAATAATATTTAGGAACAACAACAAAAACCCAAGTAAGTTGCAAGGTATATCTTTTGACAGTTTTGTGCACCCGTTTAGGGTGGTGATTGCCCTTGGGAAGAAACGGTCTCTTATTCCGTTTGTCCTTGTTTTAAGGGACCTGTATCGCCTACCAGAGGGCAAAAAGTCAACGAGGTGATGGCCTGGGTGGGAAGAGTCCTTTATAAGGTTGACGGTTCTGTTGCAGTATTGCAAGCTAGTAATGCGCAGTGTTAAGAAAAATACTTTTATGAATAATGTTATTATTTCAGTAACGGAGTAGTCTAATTATTTTTTAACCACAGTTACAATGCTTTTACTGTTACTGAGGCTCAAAAGTGGTGGATTACATATATTTTTGTGTGATTTTACATGTTTGTGTGTTTACTCAGCCTGTCTACCTCCCTTTTCATGCGTGTTTACGTACATCACTGTTCCCTTAAACGCATGGAACCAACGAGGACACAACTTTGGACAACTTTCTCTACTGTTGACGCTTCCTGGCCTGTTCTTGGGTCGTAGCAAAGTTGGCACCAGTTTATTACTTATTGTTGTCGGCCCAGTTTTTTTTCCAGTCTTCCCCCCTTGGACTGTGCCCTGGAGAATTAACTGAGTCCTGATGATCTTGTGATGTGACCATACCACTGCAGTTTTCTTCTGCTCACAGTTGACAACAGTTCTTGGTAGAGTCCAACATGCCCTCTGATTTTGCTGTGCACCATTTTGTTTATCCCATGGACTAAGTAGCTGATGCCTGGAGGTTTCCTGTAGCATGGCATCTCCATGACCTGGATTTTCTTTTCCAGTTTTGCTGTGAGAGTCCTTGTCTCGCAAGCGTAGAGGAAAATGGAAGTAACTAGCGCTTGCTTGTGTCTCTTTGATTTCCATCCCTATGTTCCTGTCCCTCCAGATGGGTTTAAGTCTGGCAAGTGCAGCTGTGGTTTGAGCTATTATGGCCATGATTTCTGGTTCTGACCCCTTTTCTGATATGACAGCTCCAAGATATTTAAATTTGGTGTCAGGTTCTAGTTAACTGCTGTTGATGGTGATGTTTGTGGTGATACCTTGGGGATTGTTGGTCTCTACTTTTGTTTTTTTCCATGCTATTTCCATCCTATCCTGGGTTAATGCTTTGTCCAAGCGATTGACTAGATCTCTGTGTTCCTGTTCGTCTCCTGCCAATCCAGCAATATGATCAGCAAAACAGAGGTTAGTGATGTTGTGTCCCCCAACACAGACTGCACCTTCATGTTGCTCCAGAGCATCAAAAATGATCCTCTCCAGGAAGATGTTGAATAAAAGGGGAGAGAGAATACAGCCTTGTCTCACGACTGTGATTCAAAACCATGCTCCACTGGTACCATTGATCAGTACCCCACAATTGGCATTGCCATACAATTTTTCAATGGTCTGAACTGGTTTCCAGCCCATGTTAAACTTCTGCATGGTGGCCCAGCTTGTCATACTCTCTCAAACGCCTTCTTGAAATCCACAAAAACGTGACCGAGGTTTCTCTAGTGTTGTTGAAACTTCTCACATGGGATCCCCAGATTGTCTGTTCTGTGGTGCTCCTTCCCTCCCTGAAACCTCCCTGGTCTTCAGCTAGTATGTTTTTTTCAATGAATAAATCTGTTGCTGGTGAGGTGCAATATTACACTGGTCTAAAACACATTAACCTGTCTGTTCTTCTCTATTCAACTGACATACAACCTCTTTTCACACAAATGGGAATAGTTGATTTCCCTGGTAACTAATTACTTTTCCTATAGAGTAATTCAGTTACTTATTTGGTTACTTTTTGGAAGAAGTAGTAATTATAACGAATTACTCTTTAAAGTAATGTGCCCCAAACTGGTGTTGCGTAATATGAAATATATCTTTTTTATTACTGTCACATAATAAGTTGAGTACTTTCGATTAAAATGTTCGTAATTATTTTATTACAATTAAATTCGAAATTAGAAACTTTCTACGTTCGCTACTTGTTTGAGGTTTTACTTAACTATTTTATCATGGTTCACTGCTGCCATCTAATGTTCAAACGCAAGTAATTCAATAACCATTCCAGTACTATTTTACATTCATCGCGCATGTTCAAAAGATTTAAATCAGACTTCTGTCAAATACTTGAATAAAAAGCGTATTTATTTAGCGACGAATAAACTAAAAAAAGGATTAATAATACTTTATTACGAATAAAAGAAAAAAGGACCATGTTGTTAGTCACCTTTTGATGGGAGTCCACGCCGCAAACCACTAGAGGGCGGTGTTATCTTTTTACGCATAAGTCAAGTTTATTTGTGATGCCGTTAATCACAAGGAGTCTCAAAGGCCTGCACAGAACACAGATTATTACAAACCACTATTTTTACATCATCCCCTGATCTAAAACCTACATGAGGGCAAGGAAAAACTCAAGGAAAATGATGAAACCTTGAAGAGGGGCCGCACAGGAGGTTATCCCCCTTGCAGTATGGCCAGTCTGCAACAAATAATACACAAGATATTGACAACAAAATGTATTTCACTTTTTGAAATGAAAATGGAAAAAAAAGCACAGGGAACTCAAACGTATTCATCACAGTTAAGATTTATTTCATTCAACATTTCACATTACAAATATTGAAAAATGATGCATACTGTTATATAAATAGTTGGCCGCAAACAATTAAATAACATTAGATTTGTCTTTTTTTTCCACTAGCACTTCTACAGACCAACTCCTAGAAATATGGACATAACTTAATCATTAGAAAGGAAAAAATACAAAAATAGGAACTTATAAAGTGAAATGACCATAAAAATTAAGGTGATATCTGAAAGTAAAAAAAAAAATGCTATTAATAAATACAACAAACCTTCCCGTACACAGTTAAAAACTATTGTATTTTTTTTTTGCCATTAAGTAACATTAACATGACAAATATTTAAATATTTATTTTCCTTCAGAAAAAATGTGAACCATATATTGTGGAGCACAATATAGCAATTAGTAAAAACTAGACAACTTTTCCAAACATATTAAAAGCTTCACCTCAAAAATAGAACCAAAAAATTCTGATCAAAATTATAAAAAAAATCAATTTTACATTCCAATTAAAAATATACCAATAAACAGCTAAATACATTATTGACCTAGTAAATTACAATGCAATCAATCAATCACAGTAGCTTCAAAATAACCCCCCTCCCCCCGAAAATAAGCAAAATGAGCACAATTTATTTTCTCTCTCTCAATGTTTTAAAAATAACTTCAATTATTTATATTAGTACAAATAGTCGGATTTCTTTTTCTTTTTTTTATCTCTTTTACAAACACCAGCATGAAAACATTAAACAGTAGAAAATGACCGTGAAAAAAAAAAACATCTCCGATTAAATTTCCCCAAAAAAATGGCGTCTGAAAAGAATTGCAAAGAGTCTTTCGTCTGGAAAAGAAGTATTGCACATCACAACTTGAATTTTTTTTCATATTTTTTCTCTTCTTTTTTTAACACATTCAAGTCTTTAAGCTCGGCTTCCTTGCGCCTAGGTCAAGTTTTTTTTTTTTTTTGATTTTTCGTTTTTTAAACAGTGTTCTAGAAACGTGTTTTTCGATATGAAAATGTCGAGGGGGTTATGTTTGGGGCTCTCCATCCAGAAAACATTTTGGTGCACACCACAACGATTAATTTCCGAGACGTTTATTTTCTTTTCTTTTTTTGTGTCGTCATGCATGCTAAGGGTTACGATAGGTGCTAGTTGGCAAGTTCAAGAATATAGATACTATATATATATTTATATATATTTATAGTTTTTTTTTCTTTAAATATTAAAATATCTAAACACCAAACATCCATTTTGTGTAATACGAGAGTTAGCATTTTGCGTTCGTCCCTATTTGGACCGTATTTCTTCCCATAATGGCCCGAATGATAACGGAAGGGTCCTAAAATCACTTCGACTAGCCAAAACAGCAGCACCTCCTGAGGCACTCGGAGTTCAAACTGTCTGAGATGAGGAGGGAGCGACTACCATGTTCCCTTTTGGACCAGATTACCTCCTATAGTGGCCAATGCAATAATGGAGTTTTTCTTTTTGTTTGTTTCCTTTTGGATCATCATCTAAGGCATTGCTGCTGATTCGGTTAGCGACAGTAGTTCATATTGTTGGAGAAGAGCTGAGGGCTACCAATTTGATCTCAATTTGGACCAAATGACTCCGAATGTGCCCCAAAAACCTAAAAAAAAAATCATCTAAAAATGCTGTGGCCAGCCAAACCAACAGCACTTGCTGATGCATAGTTCAAATTGTCCAAGGAGAGGACAAAGCACTATTTTGTACCCATTTGGACCAGATTTCCTACTAAAGTAGCCCAAAAAATAATGGAGATGTTCTCAAAACATTTTTTGTTATATCCTAAGAAAAGTGTCACCAACCAAAACAGCAGCACCTCCTGAGGCATTCAGAGTTCAAATGGTCCAAAAAAAGAGGCCACTATTTTGCTCCCTATTGAACCACTTTTCCTCCTATAGTATATATAGCCAAAAAAGAAAATGGAATTATTTTTTATATTTTCTTTTCTGCATCATCATTTACATTGTATGCCGTGCTGCTGATTTGGTTAGCAACAGTTCAAACAATCTTATAGGAACAAGCCATTATTTTGTCTGATTTTTTCAACAGATTTCCTTCTATTGTGCCCAAAAATAGTGAAGATGATTTTATAATTACACATCACCATCTAAGAACACCGAATGCTTCAGAAGGGGCTGCTGTTTTGGTTAGCAAGATAGCTCAAATGGTCCCAATTTGACCAGATGTCCTCCTATTGTCGCCAAAATAATAACGTAGATGCTTGAACTTATGCATCATCCAAGAGCATAAAACGCCTCAGAAGGTGCTGCTGTTCGGGTGAGTGACCGACATCAAATCGGGGCCATTATTTGAGGAAATAAAGCCAATGGAGACGAAAGGTCAAGTTATTTTTTTTTCCCCAAAGAATTTCTCGCCATGCTATTTCAAACGACGACTCGTCAGCGAGTGGAAACATCGAGTGTAGGAAAAAAAGCCACGAACATCTTGGAAAGAGTCCTCAGCACTGAAATGTAGAAAAAGCATAATTGAAAATAATAATATATATCTTGAAAGCGCTCTGCTCGTCGCTGTTGTTTTTTTTAATTCTTCTTTGAAAATGAACGTTTCCATATATGCGAATCTCTCAGTAACAAAAGTACAAAAGCTACCTTTCACAATGTGAAAAAATTGAGGTATTGCAAAAAGGAGTTTCCCCATATTCGTGAAAAAATGTGCCTAAAATGACTGTCGGAAATCAAGAGGAAAAAAAGTTAGAAAAGTAGTGCATAATAAATGCTTCTATGTGCATGACAAAATAATTTAGCTAGAAAACACTTTTCCAAAAAATCAGCAGGCCGTGTAGAAAACAATTTCCTCATCGCTTCTTTCTCAACAGCAAATTCTTCATCAAGTGTTGGAAAAACATCCCGGGTGCAAAACGCCGTGTCAGCAAAATCAAGTTTTATTTTTTTTTATCTCGCGCTCCTCCGCTACCAAAAAGCGAAGGATTTTGTCAAAAAAATTCTACTGTAATGTGCATTTTGGGGGCGGGGGGAGGATGTCCGTACATGGGCGCTGCCCTTTGCCAATTTTGTGTGAGCGAAATCCAGTTTTCTGTCACACGCCTCTGCTAACAGAAAGGAGAGGATTTTATCAGGGGGATGGGAGGACGTCCTTATATGGGTGTTGGTTCTTTATGTGAGCAGGGGAGGATTTTGTCAAAGAAATACTATAATAATGTGAGGGGAGGTGAGAGGGATAGGAAGACGTCTATATATGGTTAGTCAATGCTGCTATAGGCAATGTTTTTTTTTTTTTTTTTTAAAACAGGGAAAATTCTGTCAAAATATTAAAAAATGTATTACGTGTACTTGTTTTGGGGGGTGAGGATGGGAGGATGTCCAAATATGGGCACGGCACATTGCCAGTGTCGTGTGAGCGAAATTTTTTTTTTCTTACGTTCTTCTGCTGACAAAAAGGAGAGGATTTTGTCAACAATTTTAACCTGTGCACTCTTACGCTACCAAAAAAGGGGAGGATTTTGTCCAAAAAAAACAAAATTCTATTACATCGTGCATGCGATGGGAATAAGAGTATGTCCACATATGAACGCTAGTTCTCACCAACGTTGTGCGAACACATTAAAAAACATTTTTCGCTCCTACACCACCAAAAAGTGGAAGATTTTGTATTAAAAAAATATATTATAATGTGCACTTTTTTATGGGACGGATGTCCATCAATGGGCACCAGTTCTCGCCAACGCTAAGTGAGTAAGATCAAATTATTTCATGCTAGAAAAGGTGATTATTTGGTCCCCCCAAAAACAATTTTAAAGTGCACTTTTAAAGGGGGAACATGTCCACCACGCTTTGCCAATCTTGTGTGAGCAAAATCCAGTGTTTTTCTCATGTTCCTCTGCAAAAATAAGGGGAATATTTTGTCAAATTTTGAACGTAAACTTTTTAGAAGGTCCGGAGGGGAATGCAAGAAGGGCCATCCATATTTGGGCGCAGCTTCTCGCCATCACCAATGTGGGCGAAATTAAACCATTTTCGGTTCTGTTTTGCTACAAAAATGGGATAACTTTGTACCCCCAAAAAAATCAATATTAATGTGCACATTTATGGGGGGAGGACATCCATATATGTAGGCGATGCTTTTTGGCAACACTGTATGAGCAAATCAATTTTTTTTCTTGCACTTCTTCACAACTAAAAGGCAGAATTATGGATATACAATCTAATTTATACTGCACATGTATGGGCGCTGCTTCTCAATGGGGTTTGTCGTGTGAGCAAAATAATTTTTTATCTTGCTCTTCTTCGCAACCAACAAGAAAGAATTAAAAAAAAAAGTCTATTTTAATGTATGTTTTTCCAGGAGGTGGGGCATGCGAAGACATCCATATAGGGGCTCCGATTCTCTACAATGTGTTTTTACTTGCAACGCTAACCGTTGTTGTTTTGTACTAAGGCCAATCTTTGGTTTTAGGGGGGGCGGGCTCGGGAAATATTGTAACAGGAAATGAGCTACACTGCAACAGCCATCTTTGGTTCAGCAGTGTGTGTGTGTGTGTGTGTGTGTTATATATTGTTGTGTGTGCACGTAAGTATCTTCAGTTATGCTTCCAAAACAGATGCCGAGTAGGATAAGCTTGGCCAGAAGGAGGCGATATTTGAACAGCTTCGGTGTAAGTCAAGTCAGGTTTAAGATCTCTAAGTGAGGAAGGTGGGGTCAGGTAAGGGGGAGGGGCTAAGCCTCTCATTGCCATACATTCCCATAATGCACTCTGCGCACCACCGTGTTGGTTTTCCGTTAGAAAAATAAAAGGTGACAACGAAGCTAGCGAGTACAAAAAAGTGTGCGAGTAACATCGTAGCTCCGCCCACAAAAAACGCGACAACGCAGGCAGTCGTTTTTGTATTTTTTTTCTTCCTACGTCTTGAACTGCATCTGGCACGTTAGCAGCTGAGTTTGAGGTATTAGTTTTTGCATGTCAAGATGGAGATCGAAATTATTATGCGTGCGTGGATATTTTTTTCTTTTGTCTGAGAGAAAGAGAGAACGACTTTGGCTTTTAGGCCTTTTTCGTTTTTGTTTTTTTCTGTGCCGCCAGCTCATAAAACAGCTTTGGTTATCGACTAAGTTCTAGAACGTGAAATAAGTGCACTCTTCTTCAGCAAAACCTTTTTTTATAGAATATTTGCGCCTTGGAAAATGAGCTCTGCTACCTAATCATCCTAAAGTGTCAATCAAAAGGTATTTGTTGGGGAAAACAAAAACATAAAAAAAAGCATGCCAATTGAATAGATGTTACTTTAAAGACTTTTTTTGTGGGGGAAGCTCATTCAAAGCCGGGCCAGTTACTGTAAAATGGAGCATTGACATACACTACCATTCAAAAGTTTGCCGTCGCTTAGCAATGTCCTTGCTCTTTAAAGGAAAATCACTGTTCCTTTCTATGAAGATGACATAAACTAATCAGGAACTGAAACTTGACTACTCTTGTTTTAAAAATAAAGGCTATTCCATGTGAGAAATTGCCCAAACTGAAGATCTCCTACAGCAGTGTATACTGCTCCCTTCAGAGAGAGAACAGAACAAACCATAGTAGAAAGAGAAGTAGCAGGATGACAAGTACATTAGAGTCTCTAGTTTGAGAAATAATCGCCATGCAGTTCCTTAACTTGCATTGCAAAACAGCAATGTTAAACATCTACAGTCAACACGCGACTCTTGAGACTCAGAGTGGCAAAGAAAAAGCCACATTTGAGATGGCCAAAGAAAAAAGATAGTCATATTGGCAAAGGAACACAGAGATTGGACAACTTATTTGATAAATTAAAGTAGAAAACACAAAATCGCCCTGATGACCCCAAACTTTTGAACAGTAGTGTATATAGCAGTCAAGGCATTGAATGAGTTAGGTATAACGACAAAAAATACAAGTCCTGTTTTCTTTCTCTGGTGAAAATAAAAACTGAAAAAAGGAAACAGCAACAGAAAAGTGCATTTATTCATTGGATGATTTTGCGACTCCTGCACTAACTTGCTACTCAGTTCCAGCGGAAGGAGATGTGACGAGGGCGGTCGCCACCTTCTTTGACGAGCGGCTTGTGGAACTCGCGTCCTGCGCGCGAGTGAATGGCCGCCCAACAATACTCGCAGTAATACTGCAAGCAAGTGACATTAGCGCAGAAGAAGGGTGCAAACTTGCCGCCGCAACGAGTCCCCTGGCACTCGTCGCACAGCTGGTCGTCCAGCACGTATGGCTTCACTTCCACCTGCGGGCACAACCAGCGAAGGAGATAAGCCAAATTTGATATATCAGGGAGAACAAATAAATGCTAGATGCTTTTCTGGGTAAGCGCTGCACTCATGGTGTGAGGGCCCTCTCTAGCTGTCAAAAAGAGAATTACCACCTTACAACAGTACAGTGGAACCCCGGTTCTCGACCATAATCCGTTCCAGAACCCTGTTCGAAAACTGATTTGGTCGATCACGGAAAATCGTTTTTCCGTTAAAAGTAATGTAAAATAGTTTTAATCTGTTCCAACACCCTGAATGTTTAACATGAACGTAAACATGAAGCTAACCCAGGCCAAACGTACATTCGCGTTAGCGTAATATTCCGTACGAAAGATTACGCTAACATGAACGTGTAAAAATAAAAAAATCAGGTCGTTTACACGTCATTTAGCACTCGGGTCTCCACAAAAAGTGGTGAGCGGTTAAAAGATAAAGAAAAGAATTATGAATAGGATTTCTTACCTTCTGCAGGTCTGCAGAAGCCATGCTCAATTCCCTCGAAAGAAGGGAAACTCGCACACCTTCTTCATATTTTGCTATTATTTCTTTCTTAAATGCAATAGTTGTACGCACTACCCTTCTTTTTTCACCTGTAGCAACTTTGCTGCTTGCACCGACCTTTTTCGGAGGCATAATTAGGGGTTAGAACACTCCGTTCACCGATATTTAAAGCGAAAGCAAAAAGAAGTGCGCGCGCACGTCATAACAGTTCTTCACAAAGGGTGGGGGCAATCTACACCCGTACTCCGCTCGGCATCGCACCCTAGCGTACCGGCGTTCGAACTCCGATTTTTTTGAATGAAAAGAGAAGCAAGAATTTCTCTAAATTTTTGGTCAAGAACCGATTTGTTCGAACTGAGAGGCGTTCGAAAACCGAGGTTCCGCTGTGCAGCAAGGTTCAAGTTAGTGTTTTATAATACAATACTACAGTGGTGGGTTTTCAGGACCTGTAAATTGGATTTTGGTCCATCGATCATTTCCAATAATTGATTCCTATTAAATAATTTCCAAATACATATTTTTAAGCATTTAACTAATCACATTTCAGCTATTAGTTATTGCTAAACTCAGGAAGCCTTCACAAAAAAAGAAAGCTGTTGGTTTAGCCAATTATATTCAGAGTTGGAACATCACTGGTTTCACAAACTATGTTGGCTAGGGGGTGGTAATCCAGCAAAGCAACCGTGATATCGGTCACTAAACAGAGAAATAATACTATTGTGTTGATTAATAGGAAAAGGTTAGACAACTCAGGAGAGAGCAAGGCTTTCACAGGTGGAAAAAGGTTTTTTCCGTCACTTTCAGCCTAGAGGTGAGATTATAAACCCGGGACCAAGCCCAAACCTGACCCAATTCAAACTTCAGGCTAGTCAGGCCTAAAGCATCAATCATTACCTTCGGGTTAGAGGGAGATTCTCTCTCCCTCGCTGACTTTTTTTGTATTATCAATCAGTCCTTGTTCTATTTATACAGTCGTGTTTAACTTATATTTAATTAAAAAAACAGGCTTAATGTGTAGCGTTCCTGCGCGATGCAGGGCCTTCCTTTTTGAATGCTTTTTCTTTTCTCTTTTTAAACGTAAAGAAAAAAACCACTTCGATACATAAGAAAAACAGCTACATTAATTTGGTTTTCCTTATTTGAGAAAAATATCTAAATAATAAAGAATCATCCAGATGGTATTTAAGACAGTTTTGCTGATTTTTGTTTTTTTAATTTTATGTATTTCTGAAGAACAGATACACTAAGATACAAAACCAACTAAAATTATTTGAAAAAACTATATTGTTTTATGAATTCAATTGTATATTTATTTTTAATAACATATTCACTAAGATACAATAAATAGCTAAAAGTATATAATTAATAGAATGAGAAGTAATGGGATGCTATTAATATAATAAATGATCTACCAGATGCCATGTTAGGCAATTTTTTTAATTTTATGTTTTTTTTTTTATTTTACCTATTTGTTAAAAAAAAACAGATTCAAAAAAATGAAATAAAAATCTGCAAAATTTAAAAATCTATATCGTCTATTTCAAAATTAATTAATTTATCCGTTTCTCATTTTACTTCTAAAACAAAGTGCGCAAGATATAAGATGCTGCAGAATAAAGTGTAAAAAAGAGGCGTAATTTGTTTAGCACCAACCCGTTTATCAATTTCTCCGTGCTGCAGCTGCACAAAGCGAGCGCTGATAGCAGCAATGTAGCTCTGCTGATTAGAGAAGGCGACCCGCCCGGCTCCTTTTGGGTACTTGAGTTCGGGATCCGTGTCGATGCCCGCATAGCAAACACCGCCGTACAGGCGGTCCATGATCATGGCCAGCTCCACTGCAGGACAAAAACAACACAATCAAAAACCTTCTTCCACAACATGCACTGATTTAGTTTACTTTGCTATAAAGGTGGTGTTGCGCCGTTTGAGGTGTCTTTAAAAGTTGAAAATAGGATAGAGTATTAAGTACGGTGCCGGTAAAAAGTATTTGCCTCCTTCCTGATTTCTGTGTTTTTTCCATATTTATCACTCACAAAGTTTTCACATCATCAAACCACTTTTATTATCACAAAGACAACCCAAGAAAATGCAGTTTTGAAATATTGGTTCCATTTATTAAAGCACAAAAAAGTCTAAAACTAATTTGGACCCATGTGCAAAATAATAATAATTGCCCCTGAACTTAATTGCAAATTGGGCCAACTCTGCAACGATAACAGGAATCCAACGTTTACGATAATGTGTCTTTCACAACGCTGGGAAGGGATTTTGGCCCACTCTTCTCTGCAAAATTGTTTCAAATCTGCGTTATTATGGTTTTCTCGCATGAACTGCCTGTTTAAGGTCACAACACAGCATCTCAATTGGATTTAAATCCGGACTTTGACTTTGCTTCTCCAGAACCTTCAATTCCCCTTTCTTCAACTGCTGAATGCAGGAAGCAACACGAGGAACTGGGGGCTCCCTTGATGTGTGGACAAAGCCACTTCTGCCATCTTAAGGTGAGTTTTCTTACTGAAATCATTCTTAGAGGCTTGATACTTACTGATGAGCTGCGCCAAACCCTTTTAATAGATTTCTCTAAATACAAATTCTAAAATCTATTTCTATGTTTTGGCACTCAGGAACAATGCTTCTGAAAACATAATTATGGGTTAAGGCACGGAATGAGTTAACAGACATCAGGCTTTCATTTACGAGCACTGGAATCAACAAAAATCCAAAATATTCAATTCTCCTACCCCAAATGACACATGTCAAAGTGCAATTGTTTTTAGTTACTCGGAGCGCGAGTGTGGCATGGAGATACCAGCCTATCGCGTGTCTCAACGTTTGCTTGCAGCTGACATTTCAAAGAGTGTCAGCCAAGCAATTAAACAAATGTCGGAACACATGAGCCGGGGATAAAGCGCCGAGATGCTACTGATCAAAGCAGAGTTAAACATGAACAGGGAAAGGAGGGCAGATTGCGCATACATCATGCACGACTTATGTTTGCAGAACTTAAGTATTACAAAATTGCTCTTTGGCATTTCATACTGGCATTTCCAGATTCAGATTTACACTTAAAGTGACAGTGTGTAATAAATCACCAAGAGAGGTCATCGCAGCTTAGATATAACTGAACCATGGGAATTGGAAGAAAACAGACTACGGGAGAAAACTTCCCAAGCCTACTACTACATAGTTTTTTGCAAGAGCAAAGGTGAATTTCACCCAGCAACAGTACATGAAAGTCACTGTTAAGACCCACAAGCCACAAAGAAAAGGCAGAGTGAGCTGGATACACCCAAAGCTGAAAAGAGCCAATAATTGTAGTTGGTAGGAGCTGGCGTAAGTGGGTAACCTTAGTAGTTAGCGGAAGAAGCTACTAAAAAGGCCAGTAAACGATTGTAAGATAAAGCTTTATTTAAGATAAATTTATTCACTGCTTTTAATATTGGACTGTAAAGGATATTTCATAGGATGCAAGTTCGTTATTTTGACTGTTATTGTGCACTGTTTTTTGTTTTTTTGACTTTTAATAATAATTGTCGCTATTGGCTAATCATGTAGCTGATCTTTGATATCAACACCCTTTCGGGCACCCACACCCTTATGGGCAGATCTTTTTTTGTAAACTAGGATATGTATCCTGGTTCTGAGTGCAATATCCCGATTGTGTATAGGTTTTATTTTAGATGTGGATACTTTATACTCGAGGTGAATACCTTTCTTTTTTTTTAATTCTTACATTTTATATTGTATATTTTGCCAAGTCGAGTGCAACCCTAATTTTCATTGTAGCAACACAATGATAATAAAGGTAATTTTGATTATAAATAAAATAGAGCTCAGTGAAGGAAGGGCCTTAGAACAGATTGGACTTCCTTATCTGAAGGCTCATTTCCTTGTCCTCCTTGCAAGGTCAAAATCCATTGATGTGTTCTCTCCTTATTATTAGTGTTTAAACTTTAAACAATTTACTTATAACAATAACAATAGTGGCTAGGGGGTGAGCCTTAGCCTGCAGTCAAGTGGCTAATGTGAGTGATTAAGAAGGAAACAGTGGGAAAAAAATAAAGATAAGGGAATGACAGCACCTGCACCCAAACATGTCCGCTTCTTCATGTGTAAAACTAGAATCCTGCTTCTATGTGCTTTTGCTTATTTGTATGAGTAATAAGTGTTTTTCCTACATGAATAAGGAATCTTACACCACTTTTTACACCATTATTAAACAGATGCCAACTTAGAGACATTAAAACGTTTTTTTTTGCCTTCTTATTTTTACGCGCAAAACAAAATCTGTCTCCAGAATATAAAAAACAAACACTGGCTTTGTTAAAACCGTAAGAGGCCAACTTTTGCCAAAATGTAAATTTAAAGCGATTGTCTGAGCGTTTTTTTCACGCACACTCAGTCTCACTGAGTCTTACTTTAAAATAAAGCAGCCATATACTAAAATAATAGTCTCAGTCAAGTTTTTTTGTGTGTGTAATTTGAAATAGCGATTAGATTTTTTGTTATTAAATTGTTAGGTGTGTTAAGGGTAGTCAAAGCGGTAGTTTAAGCGAAACTGTTGGTACGTATTGTTGGTTCTAAAATGTCCACATTTTAAGACCAAAGTAAAAACTGAAATTCAGAAACGTTTGGTTTTGGAAGGAAGATGGTTTAAGAAAATGACAATTATTTTCTAAATGAGGCAGAATTTCTGTTCGATGTTTTCAAAATCAATACATTTTTTAATTTCGCCAGAAAAAGTAGGTTACATTAAAAAAAAAGGTATTTGGAAATGCTCTCATTTGGGGTTTAAAAGAGTATTGCTTTACTAACGCTACCCATAAGCACACCTCATCCTCACCAATTCGCATCACGTGCTTAGGAGTAGTAACATGCTACCATTTACTAGTTACGTCAAAATCAGTTGCAGACCTGCACGGAGCGGGCGAGGGACACCTCCCACGAAAATGGTTTTGCGAGGGTCCAGCGGCTGAGATCCGTCCATCACAAAATCACTGTCGTTTAAGTTCCACGGGCGGATCTGGACCTGTTGCAGACAAAAACCAGTCTGAGTGGCTGTTTTGAGAAGTGAATCATACTTGCTTTTCACATGAAACCTCATACTCCCACTCATACACAACATACAGACACAGTCATACCCATGCAAAAACACTACTACACTCTCATACATGCTACTAGACTGTTGCACACACACTACTATACTCTCACACATACCACTATACATTTTCATACCCACAGTACTATACTCTCTCACATGTATTACTATACTCTCTCACACATATACACACAGATCAATGTGCATCACCATGGTTACCTAAAGTACCCAAAGTAGAACAACACTGAGAGGTGAGGTGGTCATTACACTGGCTATAAAAAGTAATAGCAATTTTAAAGGTGTATGAGAAAGAATAGTGGTGTGTATATGTGAGAAAGTAGAATAGTGTGGGCTAAAGTCTATAGTAATCCATGTGGGGGAGAATAGTAATTTGTGTGAGAGTATAATAAAGTGTTATGAGAGTCTATAGTACTATGTGTGTGGGAGCAGCAGAGTAGTGTGTCAAGTCGTGTTTATTTGTATTGTCCTTATCACAAGCGGTCTCAAAAGGCTCTACAGGCTACAGGCTACCATTACACCATCCCTTGATCTGAAACCTGCATGAGGGCAAGGAAAAACTCAAAACATTGTGTGTGTGAAAGTATCGATGTATGTGTGTGAAGAAATAGTAGTATGTGCAAGAGAGTATAGTAGTGTGTAAATGAGTATAATAGTATGTGTGAAAGTGTATGAGAGAATGTAATCGTGTATGTGCATGGGTATGACTGCGTATGTATGAGAATATAGTTGTCCATGAGTGAAAGTATGATGTTACACGTGAGAGCAAAAATATTATAAAGTACTGTGTGTGGAATAGTATAGTAGTTATTGTGTGAGAGTATAGTAGTATGTGTGTAGTAGCACAGTACTGTGTGTATGAGAGTAGAGCAGTATCTGCAAGAGAATATTATGAGAGTATAACAATGTGTGTGAGAGAGTATAGTAGTAGTGTGAATGAGTATCGAGGAGAGGAATGGGTGCCACGAGGCTGTACTTTCCCAAGACACACCATAGGAAGTCGTGCCCCTACGACTGAGGTGGTTAAGGGAACCATGAACAGTGATCCATGATGAGAGAGTATAGTAGTGTTTGTGCATGGGTATAACTGTGTCTGTATTAATAGCATAGTTGCACATGTGTGAAAAGCCAGATGTTATATGTGAGAGCAAATAGGATTTACCTCTATAACAGCCTCCTATATCAACCTTTGATGACCTTTTGATGAGCTAAACTTGTTTGCACTCACCGGTTTGTCTTTGATGGTGGGACTGGAGACGCACAGGTAGAGTTTCCCGTCCTCCTCGATGCAAGCGTCAATCAGAGCCTGCACGGAGCTCTCATCCTGGAAGAGCAGGAAGGCGTAGCCTGTGCAAAGGCATTCGGGTCATGTTCGAGGGCACCAGGAAATGCTGCAGATTTCAACTTACCTTTTGGAGGGAAGTAAGACTTGCTCTCAGCTTTATGAGGCCAGTCAACAAACAGGTGTCCGAAACGCCGGAAGCTGGCAGTTATCTCATCTTGAAACAAGACAAATTAACATGGCTTATTGTTTTAACTTTCAGCTAGCAAAATACTGTATTTTTCATACTATAATGCGCATCCCCCAAAATAGTCCTTTGTCATCTAATTTTCATATATGAGGAATGCTGGACTATAAGGCACATGTGATTAAAACTACAATAAGAGCTACCGCATTTTACACATGGATAACCTTTGCATGTTTTATATCCTTAAGGAATATATTAATGTAACGATTGATCCATTGAAAAATGTGACTGTTCAAAATTGAGAAATATAGTTTGCAATGGAAATCGAACCTGGGTCGCACCGGTGAGAGCGCCGAAACCTTATTACTGGACCACCGGTGATCCGGATTACATACAAATATGCATTCAATTTTATCCCTTTATCACACGATCTTCACTAATGGGAGAATGGAGTGACCAAAGTAATCCTGTAAGATATTAATCAACTCAAAAGACACAATGAGGGAAACAACTCTATGGTCTATCTAATGAGTAGGACTTTGCGATTATTTCTATCTTTCAGGGCGAATTTCTGATTCCTCAATTCTGTAATATTCATTAGCGTTATAATGAGATAAAAATTAAATGCTTTGTCTTATGTTATCTGTATCAATGGTCTAGTCAGTGTCTGTGCTCTCACTGCCACAACCCGGGTTAGATACCCCTTGCATAGAAAGTATTGTTTTTGGAGTCAGAGATGTATTTCGATTGATCATTCACTGCACAAATAAGGTAGTATACCGTAAAACCTTGTGTGGTAACACACACATATAAATTCTGTATGAATTTCCAATCAGTTTTTTTTAGTCATATGGGTTATAAGGTGTACTTAAAAATATCTGGCCAATTTGTGGTTTTTAGGTGCGCCTTATAGTCCGAAAAATCTGGTACATTAAATACTACGGATGCTCAATAATTATCGGGCCGATAGTTATGTAACCGGAAACGTCCAAATATAATGTCACAGTTATCAGCCCGATAGAAATAAAGACCTGATAATGAGTCCCTTGATGCCACGCTATTATGTTTAACCAGGTGGCACCACTTTTTAGAAAAATTGCAAGCATTTATCTTCTTCATTAGAGTGTATTTAGATTTTCTATATAAGTAGTAGCACAACTTTGTCATATCTCCTTTCTACCTCCTCTAAATGTGCACACAGCTTTGAAAGGGGGAGAAGTATGTGGAAAAAACCCTTAGAAATTGTCAAATATACTACTGTACTGTATATTGTGATTCAAACAATGTGATAATTTCTAAATTGACTATCAAATGATTGTTATGATGTAAGATGACAATTTGCTAATATGATTAATATCAGAAGCGTCGCAAGTTATTTTGGGGACTGGTCCCTTTTGACGGTGTTACCTTCATCTATATCCGGAGGCAAACCCCCCACAAAGACTTTGCGTGAGTAGCGCTCTACGCGTTCGCCGTTCTGGTGAGGAAAGCAGTGAGGGGAGCCCAAGCCCGCCAGACCCTGATCACCACGCTCGTCGTCGGGGAAGCCGTCCTCCATCGGAAAGAGGGAAGAATGCCCTGCAAGAAAAGACAGTAGCAGGAAAAGTTAATTCCCTAAGGAGAGAGGTCAGCAATCATCTTTTTAATCTGACATCTTTTAAAACTGTGTCTTTAATATTAACGTTACCATTTGCCATGGGCTTTAAAATACAGATTGCGCTTCATTCCAGAGCAAAGAATGAAAATCCACAAAACGTCTTAGTTGAAATCTTAAATACTTTTCCGCTCCAAATAAGAGTAACCACTGTGGGGGACCACATGTACCAGGGAGCTCTTTAACAACACCTGAGTAAACCTGTGGACTGGTTCTGAAAACAGCTCACCATTCAATTTGACTTCTAACTGGCATGAAAAATCATTGACATGATAAGTGTCTTTAATTACATGATCGATTCTTACAAAAAAATTTTTTTTTAATTATTTTTAATTTATGAAGATAGATTTAGGTGGTTGTCTGAGGCTATTTAACCCCAAAATAACAATATTTAAAAACACAAAACTCAGCTGGTAACAACATAGCAATAACAAGCTATTTTAGAAATGCATATCAAACTGGTAGCCCTTTGCACTAATCAGTTACAAAAAGTAGCTCTCAGCTTTAAAAAGGTTGGGGACCGCTGCTTCTACACCATATCAGCTGCAAATTTCACAATTACTTGACAAAAAAATTAACGGATGTATTTGAAAAATTTTAATAATATTCTGTTTAAATGTTCGCCATTTCTTTATGCAAATATAGGGACATTGTTTCAAAAAGATGCCACAAAGGACTCAGAATTTAGATACTGGTTTACAGGCTTTTTTTAAATTGTCGTTACTGACATTTAACTACAAAACAGAATAAAATACGTTCAATGTATTATATACAAGCAAAACGGCCTGGCATTGCGAGCCGATAGAAGATTGGATTGGGCTGCTTGAAGTGGTTGGTGGTTGGGAGCTGCAGTAACCAATATAGTCATCAGAGAGTGACCCAACGAAAGACCACTCGAAAAAGGATGTTTATCGGCACAAAACCTAGCTAGACACTCGCGGAGGCATTACATACAACTGCGTAAATTTTCTCAAAAATCTATTTGGCTGTTTTTAAACCCATAAAATCTGAATTTATAAAGATTTTATACATTATATATATATATATATATATATATATATATATATATATATATATATATGTGTGTGTGTGTGTGTGTGTGTGTGTGTTATGCTTAAAAACAGTAACCTTTAAGCCAAAGAAGAATTTCATTAACCTCATGTGAAAAATAGCACTACTGAAATATATTTGAAGTATAGTGGAATGTTTGGACATGTTCTAAGGGATGGGCAGGGCACCTGTATAATGCGGCAGGGGTAAACCAGTGAAAGCTGTCGGGCCCTGCAGTTAAACAGAAAAGTGTGTTGTGTCACCCTGACCTGAGTGACATGGTAGCTTTCTTGTGTCCCGTTTCAACTGGAGGGACGAAAGCATGACCAACTTGGGTGCCGAGGTGCTTAACTTGTTTGGGTGTTTGGGCATTTGAATTAGCCATGGTCAATTCTTTTGTGTTTTTTGCTACTTTTTCCTTTTTTCTTTTCTTTGTTTTTGTGTTTTTTGCTACTTTTTCCTTTTTTCTTTTCTTTGTTTTTGTGTTTTTTGCTACTTTTTCCTTTATTCTTTTCTTTGTTTTTGTATATGTGTTTGTCTTGCTGTTGGTCACCTCTCTCGAAGGATATGACCAAAGTGGATAGAAAGAATTATTTTTCCTATTTTTGTTTTATGCATGGGAGGTAGATAGCTATTCATATTTTTTAGCAACTTTTCTATATCGGAATCCTGGATTAATAATAATACATAATTTACCTGTTAACAATGACCGTAACTAATTACATACCGAGAATGCGACAATGGCCGTACTGATGTACTATAATGCCATAACCGCGTACGATATTTTGAAATCCAGTATTTTTCCGTTAATGTTTCATACAAGTTCTTCAGGTGCTGGTAAGGCCACTGACGCATGATAATTCTGTAAACAGCAGGGCAACTTTCACTAGGAACATTTTTTTGCTTAATTGTTAGCTAAATAGCAATTGATTGACAAAGTCATTAAGTGGTATGAATAATGATTGGTGATTAAATAAAATGAGACTAATTAAGTGCAACTATTGTTTTGAAAATGTAACAGTTTTTAGCTTTTTTTCTTGAAAAGCAATGTCAGTAATTTTTGAATGAGGTTAACTATTTTCTTTGTTAAATTATCTGACAGATGACGTCTTTTTTTGATAGAGTGCAATGCATTTCTTAAATTTAGGAGTAAAATACATATGTTGTAAGTGACTTTATTATAATTTACTCCATTATTTCTTTATGTTAAATTCATTGTAGTAGCAAGACCTGGAAAGGTAATGGGATTACCTTGACGTCATAGAGAATACAGTAAAACACGTTTTTCTGCATACCTCCCCAACAATTGACAACATGCAGACAAAAAAAAACCACAGAAATTGCCTCACGAGTCTTGACAGAAGATTGCGTGTGAGCACTTGTGCTGTATTGCAGGGGTTAAGCCCTTCCCTCCCTTGCCTACGCCTGTTCCGAAGCAACCTGCCCTGAGCTGCTTTATAAAGATTTATGCCGGGGAGTTAGCTCAGCTGCAGCTTACAACTTGTGCGTACGGGCTATACAGTTGTGTTCCCTAATTAAAATTCAGCGAAATGCTATCAAGCAGCGAAATGTTAACATGCATGCTAAGCAGTCCAACGTAGGATTGAAAGTACAAGTCTGTCATTACAAACACTTCACAATCATTCATGCAAATGGAGAATCACTGAAAACCGCTATGAGCATGGAACCCAAAACGATTAAAAAAATTCACAACAAAAATGGCTGCATGTCACAAAGAAACAAAAATGGCTGCATGTCTCAAAGCAACTGCGGCATGGACAGCGGGGACTTTGCGTCCGTGGCTACGGGGTTACCTCGTCTCCTGCTATAACTCCTGGCTGCATGTGAAGTCAAAAAAGAGGGTAATTACAGAGGATGCACAATACATTGTAGAAAGGAGGAGGGATGCACCATAACTTTCTTTCGAATAACCGGTAAAATCCTGCTTGCGGCGTGCTATATTTAGAAAAATTAAAGTAAAAAATGCAAAATGCGGGGGAAGACCGTAAGGCCTTCTATACGGGCCTAAAAAAATATCTGAATCATGTGATGTTAATTATATTTTGTCTATCAACAATTGTTAAAATATTCTCTGCTATTGAGGGTGGAGTAAAGTCATGGGTCTCACAAACTTGGCTAATTAAGAGATCCCTCCAACAGACGTTACATTTGGAGGGACCGAGCTGCTCAAGGAAAAATATCTGGTTGTGTTTATTTAATATGGAAAGGTTGGACATCCCTGAGGCAAGCAAGCTTTTCACAAGCAGGACAAGTTTTGGTCCACAACTTTCAGCCAAGAGGTAAGATCTTAAGCCCGAGCCCAAGCCAGATCCAATCTTTACTTCAGGCTGGCCGGTCCTAAAATGTAATTTATTACGTTTGGGTCAGGCCAATTTTCTCTCTTGCTGCCTTTTTTTTCATCGTTTAACTTAGATTGCACAACAAAAGACAGGCTTTACATGTCGCGCAGTGCCGGCTTTCCACTGTTAGACCCATTAATCCAGGTGCGCGGCGGTGTGCAGTGTCAGCCCAAATAACCTCCACTCCACCCACGTTCTCACAAATAAAATAGGAGAGTTCACTTCCAACAACAGGATAATAGAGCCGGTTCATTCAAAAACAACATCACTAATTCAGACTGGTCTGTCACTGCATTTCACAAGTACTCCATAGCTTGTCACATATCACACATGCCTTGGCTAAGAAGTTACACCCTAAACTAGTTGCCATTCACTCCGCACAAATACATACAATTGTTAATGCTCCCATCTTTACTCCTAAGAAAGTAATACCAAAACTCTGGCCAGTAAACCAATGGTAAAAGTGAGTAGTACTAACACACTAGAGGTAAGATCTTGGGCCCGGGTCGAGTTCGGGGATAAAAAGTCAATTATTAAGTCAGGTTGGGCCAGGCTTCTCTCTCTCTCTCTCTCGCTGTTTTTGTTTTTGTTTTTTTATTTTTATTTGTAAAGGATCTGCACAGCATGCACTTACTTTTACTCAAGTCATTATATGGATGACTATTTTTTACTCTTACTTGAGAGATACTATTCTGAAGTAACTGTACTTTTATTTAAGTAACACACTTCACTGCTGCACCTCAGCGTCACGCGTATTTCGCCCCCTAAGTCCTCTTCGGATGCCAATGAGTGCACTGTGTCGCTGCACTTTGGGGCTGCGCATACTTCGGCGTCAAAGGGCACTTGATTTGAGGGACCGAGCCCGAAGTAAACCCAAAGCTGCACCTTGGCGCTGCATTTTGGCGCCGCAAGTAATTTGACCGTAGCACACACTTTGGCGCCAAAGCGCAGGCAGGCCCGGTCCCTCAAATCAAGTTATTTGGTCGGGTTTGGGCTGGCTCGAGCTTTCACACCGCGGATCAGGTCTGGTCGGACTGGATCTTTTAGGCCCAAGCTTACCTCTATAACATACAAATCCATTTCCAGGTGGTAGTAACAAATTATCAAAACAAATGTTATAAATTCAGTGCCTTATATCTTGCAGTTAAGACAATAAAAGTATTTGGTTTCACATTGAAACCTTTAAACCAGATCACAAAACCAACACGCCAGTTAGCAAACCAGCATCCTGGGACTAGTGATATTTCTAAACACATATTTATAACTGCACTGATCTCAAATTGACTAATTGAATAATAGATGTTGAGTCTGTTTATAAAAAAGACAATCATTGAAGTTGGGAAGAGTAGATTGCTGCTCTTAACACAATTATGTCATTAACTACCTTTTTTTTTCCACAAAAATAATTGCAGATGAGTCTGTTGTACTCAACATGCTAAACAGAAAATTACTTCTGCTATTCGCAATATTTCCTGTACACCACTAAAAATACAATACATTGCTACATTTAAAATCACACTTTGAATACAAAGCCAATGCTAATCATAGTTTCTCTTGAGTCAATTGTCTTCGCATTGACCCAAATTAAGCAGAAGGGAAAATCTCCTACTATGGACTAAAAAAAATGCATCAGCCAGTCGGGTTGAGATAGAGTACAAAAAACAGTGACTGGAATAGGAAAATAGGCACAGCCACCACGTCAACAACAACAATAGTTATAGAATTATTTTTCATTTTACGTTAGGTTATGTTTTGGCATCAGCTTGTAAGACCTTAGAGAGTTCTAGCAAAAGCAATTGAAATGTTTTTTTTCTGGGAATGAATGAGGAAAGTTTTGGTTAAATATTATGTACTACAAGTACACAATTTCTCTTCAAGATGTTCTTTTTAGATTCAGAAAAGGACAATGCTGGGTGTAATGTGTTTGGTAAAGTGGTCTTCTAACTGTTGAAACACCACAAATTTAAATAAAACCATGAAAAAACTAACACTGTAGAGAGTAGCGAGCTCCAATCAATAAAATTAATACCGTTCCTGAACACAACCTGTAAATCCGCCGTTGCCACAGCAACAGAGCCACTGAGAGACCATTTTTATTTTTTACTTGCATTACTGACTTTATTCTCAAAATATTTTGCAATGGAAGTTACTTAAGTTGTCTTGTTGACATAGTTGATATCGTAGTTGTATTTTGGTTACATTGCTGCTTTTAAGGTTCGACTCTTTGGCTTTTTTTCAGAAACAGTTGTATTAGTATTATTTATATTTTAAAACTTTTAAAGTTTGCAATGTAGTTTTTAATTTAAAAAATTGAACATTTTAGTGGTGAAAGTTTTGTGCATTTTTTAGTTGAAATTATAAACTAATTCAAGGGGGACTGGTCGAATTATTCAATGATTATGACATTTCGATGCACCATCCAATAGTATCAAAGAAACAATCAATACTATCCTGTATTTATTTGGATCAGGCTGATACCGAAACTCCCAGTATTGCCCAACCCTCCTTAAGAGACATTTTGAAAGTTGTGAAAACCTCTTCTAAACCTGAGGAAACACTGAAAGGTTTTGCTTTGGTTGATTCAAGGACACTTAGTCGAGCTTTCTCCCAAGTCAACCTAACAGCCTGACTTTTAGACCCAATTCCCACATCCAGTTCAAGGACATTTTATGGATTCTTTGCGGAACAGATTTTAAATACGCTGCCTTCTAAACGACAGTGGTGAGCCCCCATCTAAAGAAGAGCAATTTAGACTCGAGCATTTTCAATAATGACTCTAGGTATTTAAGACGTTTTAGAAAAAATCTTCAGCCTGATTCTTTCTTAGAAGAAAAATGGATTCCAGAGGGAAAAAATGGTCTAGTTTTAGGATCAAACACAGGAGATAATGCCATTTTAAAGAGTTTAAATGATATCAGTTCTAACATGGACTTTAATAAACTTACAGTTCTGGTGCTACTGGATCTCAGTGTTGCATTTTACACAGTAGATCACCACATATTTTTAACTAGACTCAGAAACCTGGTGGGCATCTCGAACTGTTCCTACTTCACAGACCGACATTTCTTAGTAGGTATGGATGCATGTTCTTCTAGAACCCATTAGGTTACATGTGGGGTTCCCCAAGGTTCAATTCTGGCCCAATGCACATTTTTCTGCCATCCTATCAGTCCGACTTGCGTTTATTATATCAGCCCTCTCGGTCTCTGAGGTCTTCTTGGAGCGTTTTTTTGACTGTTCCTAGAGTGAGGACCAAAACCTATGGTAAAGCAGCATCCAGCCACTGTGGTCCTCACCTATGGAACGGTCTGCAAGAGGACATCAAATCTGCGAATTTTATATTTCAGTGTTTCCTAATTTTTGAGGCCCACGCTGGTAGGGTGTGGTTCAATGGCTGAAATCCTGAGTCCATCTGCTACCATCCCTATCAGTGCGGGTAACTGTTCCTCAGGTCCCTTTCCTTTCGTGGTTAATCTGTCCCTTGTCATAATCACATTTTATTTCTAATACTGTTTATTTTGTTTTTATTGTATTTTTACCATTTCATGTGTCTGTATTGTGTGTTTTGGGTTGTTGGGTGGGAATACATGAGGGTATTTTAATGTCTAATTGTACACTGCATGTTTTATAAAGCACTTTGAATATGTGGCCTGAAAGGTGCTTTAGAAATAAATGATGTGATTTAAACGTACAAGCTTCAGAATATGCAACACGAGCCATCCGAAACCACGGAGAGGATGAACGCACCAGCACTAATCTCCCAGCTCCCACAATGAACTTTCTAACCCAGATGGACATTAACTCTGAGGGAAGGTCAAAAAGAAGGAAACAGATTGCATCGAGTTCTATTAAAAAATGAGCCTGCACAAGAGAAGAAAAATAGATTGGAAGGATGCAGAAGGAGAAAAAAGCAGCTGGGAATAAGAGCGAGGGGAGGGATGTTGCGCAGTCCGCCATCTGTCTCAGGGCTCCATGACAGCTCCTGCCCATGTGACCTACCCATGTGAGCACAGGATCATAAAAAAAAAAATACCACTTCAAATCTTGGCCGTGAGACCAGAGAGTGACAACACAACTAATGTTACAAAACAGTGCATGCTGTCCACTAAATTTTGGCTTTACAGCACATTTTAAGTCCGTGTTTTTCAACTAGTGTGCAATAAGTCCTTGTCTAGGGCGCTGCAGGAAATTTTCAAATTTTATCTTTGCAAAAAAGCATGCAATTGCATCTTTGCTTTCTTTAAGTGATCAGCTGAGGAAACTTTCAAATCCATCCATATCCGTTTGTGGCAGCAGACTGCAGTATTTTTATGAACTCTCTGCTCATGAGGTAGTCCATTGCATTTAATAACATTTTTGATGAGCCTGTTCAAGATAGCAATGCAAAAAAATATTAACATATATTAAATCAAATTTAAAAAATCTTTCACAACATTTTGCTGATTCTATTTCATAAAAGAAAATGAGTAGATTTTAAAAAAAGGTTTTTGTTTCACTGGCAGATTACTATATTTTATTCTTTTAAGGTACTTATTATCTGCTCATGATGTAGTACAATATATTTAATAACTTAGTTGGATAAAGCTGTTTAAGATTGTATTGTAAAAAAAAATATCATTCAAATAAAGTAAATATTTTGCACGTCATTTTGCTGATTTCCTTATTTTACTTAAAAGAAAAAACACAGAAATGTTAGAATGCAGTAAAAAATATTTTTGTTTCACTGGCAGCTTACCATATTTTCAGGACTTTAGGGTGCAACTAGAAAACCCAAATTTGCTGGTGCGTTCTATATTCAAGTGCGCCTTATAGGGTGGCAAATACGGTAAATAACATTGGAAATGCATAATTACAATAAATTTCTACCCAATTCGGTAACCATTAATGACTAAATCTT
This sequence comes from Urocampus carinirostris, assembly GCF_059441175.1. NCBI lineage: Eukaryota > Metazoa > Chordata > Actinopteri > Syngnathiformes > Syngnathidae > Urocampus > Urocampus carinirostris. Next base: position 15,051,033 of record NC_142365.1, read on the forward strand.
CTTTAGTGGTGAAACATGATTCTACAATGATAGTTTATTCTATAAAATAAGTTTACGTTATTTTTTAATGGGTTTTTTTCTGCAACCTTAGCTCTTGAAGTCGTTTTAGTTTCATGTGTCTTATAGTCCAGGGCACCCTCTATATGAAATAATATTTCACAAAAGAGGATTTTTTTTTAAAGTACACCTTATAATCCGGTGCGCCTTGTAGTCCAGAAAATAGGTAGTACAGCATATTTAATAACACATAATACCACATAACATATACATAATTTTACTGATTCTAATCATTATTTTCCCTTTTTTTTAACAATCAAATTTAAATATTTGGGTTGTTTTTTTAGAAAAACAAAATATAAACATAGTAAAGCTTAATAAACAGGGTTTAATTTAAATATTGTTTTTAGTCATTTTTCAGGAAAAAAACGACAAAAACAGCAAAACTCCATTAACAGGCTTGTAACAAAATCAAAATTACAACAAAACTATGACATACCCTTTATCATTTATTAGTTGTTACAAAAAAAGAAGGAAAAAACATGAAACTTTTTTTAAACATTGACTAACAGTGTGCCTCAAGATATTTTTATGAAAAAAAAGTGTGCGTTGCCTCAAAAAATATTGAGAAACAGGAAAGGGTTTTAAGTGACAAAATTATCCCATCAGGGACTATGGTTGTTTTTATAAAGACCTCAGTGCCTCTGACTACATTGATAATTATGTAATACACAAATAAACTATCGTAAATTCTGGTCTACAGGAGAGTGACATTTTCAGATGCGCAGTTTTCTTCTTCCCCCCTAATTTGTCTAAGTCTTGTGTTTTCGGATAATGTGACCATTCAAGATGGCAATTTCAAATTTAAGCACAAACCAGAATGAGGGCTGCGTCTTGCATTTGTTTGTCATCGTTTCTTGTAGATTAAAGGAAACTCCAACGCCTTGACATTGATGCTTACAGAAGCATAGTGTTTTTGATAAACAACTTTTACTGACGTTCAATTCTGATGTCGAAATTGAGGATATGATGTCCTTGCAAAAGTCGAAATATTGTTAATGCGTTGTAAATGTTAAATCAAGTACCTACTGTCAAAAGCTTTGCTCCTGTTATGTATTATATGAATAATATTGGCAAAAACAGACTAATTTCTCTGGAAGAAATGTTTCCAAAAGTCAGCACGATGTTTTGTATGCATATTTCCATGCCTGTCATTTTTTAAAGTAATTACACGTAGAGATAATACAGGTGAGTATTTTTTTCTGGTACAATTTATTAGAATTTCAAAGCCTGAGTTGATGGATATACGTACCATTGAGGGGGAGCGGGCTGTCCCCTCCAGGGTGCGGGAACCCCAGACGACCTGCACAAGGAGACACACAATGTTCATATTTAACATCATGATCCCTCCTACTAGGAATGATAATTGTAAATGTTGACTCATTGTTGAGGAACTGTATGCTCACAGCTCAGTACTATAGTGCTACGGGCAAAAAAAAGGTTAAGCTGGCAGATCATTTTGAATAACTGGATTTTTGACAGTAGGGAGCTATAAAAATTGAGATAAAAAAATACACATTACCACAGTGCCAAACACATATTTCTACAGCATTTACATTTTTTGTGTGTTAAATGTGAACAACCAGGGTCGGCAGGGTTACTTTAAAAACTATAATTCCATGCAGTTATCAATTACCTGTTGAAAAATGTAATCAGTAACGTAATCCAATTACCATAATATTGCAGTAGTAGTAACAAGTAGTAGTAATTTGATTACTTTCGGCTTACTCCAGCAACACATGTATTAATAATTGACAAAGTAACCATAATATAGTTAACATTACAAAATATTGTTCAAGATAAATTACCAATATGACCTTTAAAAAGAGTTGAAGAAACCAAGGTAAGGTAGTAGCGTGTAGTCTGACAAAAACTGCTTAATCTTTAAACACAAGTATAGTTTATTAAGCAAACATAAAACTTTCTCTTTCACATAGCAGACAAGATTTGCCATTTTAGTTCACATTAGGAAGCAAATATTGTTGCCCTTATATATTATTTCCCACTTCATTTGCCTGTTATACCTTACTTTTAGCAAAGCTATTTAGGGCAGAACATATTAGTTAGGAAAAATGGGGGACCGTGTGGGGTTCTGGAGAGTGACGTCATATGCTTGTCCCCAGTGTTCTTTACCTAGAATTTCTGTTTTCAATGAAGCCTGAAAATGGTGAAAGGAAGAAGCAGCCCGCTTCAAGTTCAAAAGCTAACCCAAACCCCAAGAAAGATGAAAAAAGTACAATATTCAACCGCGTCTAAGAAGTGCCTGTACTTGCACGCACATCATACACGAGACGACTAAGGCTGCAATGATGACACAAGCCAGAAGATGGCGGCAGAGAGTAACAAAGTTCCAAATTCCATACAGCTCTTCTAAAAGTCTATAAAAGGTGCACTTTTTTAAGAAAAGGCTGGTATTGAATCGGTTAACGTAAGAACATTTATTTTCGGATTGGCCACTCATTCTGTTAAATCATTTTTTTCCTTCAAATAAAATCATCATTACACCAAATGATGTCCAAATCTGCCAGTTGGACCAGCCGAAAACGGGACAACTTCCCTGCAGAGGAGCACAATTAGTCCCGAGGTTGTCCACTTGAATATTTCTGTTTTCTAAGAGTTCATTAGAACCGATAACAACTTTGGCTGCGAGCACTGAGACTTTTCTCCAGATCAATCTCATTAGCGTCTACATCTATCTGCGAAAAATCTCTCTCGCCCCCATCAACACCCTTTAGTCGGTCTGAAGCTCTTGCACTGTGGCCCAAAAACAACACAACTCAAAAGCTCGTGTTGTGTTGCCAAACAAGCTTCAAAGTTATGCAAGGCCTGCTTTCTACTGCAATGGAGGGATAATAAGATGAAAAAAGCTGAAATAGTACGACCATTGTTGTGCAGACAGCGAGTGCCCTGTGATTGGTGCATTCCAACGCCTCTGTCACATGAAGGACCCTCCCCCACACTGTATGCGAGATGCTGAGGAGAAAACTAGACCAACATTTCAAATATCAGGACTTGGTTTAAGGGGAAACTGCCAAAACAGAAAATGTTTGTCAGAGCAATTTATTTATTAAAGATGTTTTACTGTATTTATTCATTATTTCATTTTTCATAGATTTTATTAATATTTTTTCTGTCGTTTTATTTATTTTAATTGTTTTTTTGGGGGGATATTTCGTGTTTTCATCTTTTTTGATATTTTTTAAAAATTCTTTGTTTTATTTTTTGTCAGTTGAACCTTTTTTTTTTATAAAATGTTATCGTCTTGCGTTTACGTTTATCTTAATTCTTTATTATTTTTTTCCTGTATGCGTTTTATTAATTTTATTTTTGGTCAGTTGAAGCTTTATGTTTCTTATTTCTTATTTTATTATCATTTTTTTTAAATGTAGATATTTTTATTTTTATCTTATAGTTTTAATTTTTCTTTTTAAATTATGTCTAAATGTTTGAATTCTTTTTTTTTCTGTAATTTGATTTTTTTATTTAATTAAAGGTATGAATTTACTTATTTTAAAATATATATTTTTTCATATTTTTATGTTTTTTATGTATTAAGTTATGCATTTTAGTTAAACCTTTTAAATGGTTTTATCTTATTCATTTAGTGTAAATAAATATTAGTTGTATATCTTTTTTTAAATTATTTTTCTATTGGTGTAATATATATATATATATATATACACATATATACAGATAGATAGAGAGATGGATAGATAGATAGATAGATAGATACATATATACAGTATGTCACGAAAGAGAGTATACCACTCATATTTCTGCAGAGACTTATAAAAGGTAGTCTGTGTAAAGCTATTATAGCAGTGTAAATGGATTTTAACCCACAAAAAAACTCAAAATATAGCCGTTAATAACTAAACCCCTTTGCAAAAAAGTGATTACACCCTAGAGTGAAAGTTCTTGAAGTGAATGGTCTTAGTGCTTCCTCTGATATAAAAGCTTTTCACGTACTTCTTTTAATTGTGTCAAAGTGATGATGTTTTTTCAGTGTTTCTTTATTAAACATTATAATGAAATCGGTAGAAATGTGAGGGGTGTGCTCACTTGTGACATAATTTACATATAAGAAATGATAGAAAAACACACAACTGGACACAACTGGACTGGTGTACATTGGCTTAGATGTGTGGAGGGGCAGTAGAACAGAGGGAGCCTTTTTATCAGTCAAGACAATGCTGGAAGCCAAATGTGCGTGAATTCATGGCGAGAACATTTATTACACTTGGTTTGTTAATCTCAGTAGCAAGATGAGAGCACAAGACAAATCATATAAGAGTCACTACATTAAAAAAAATCCCCACATGTTTACTTCAGAAAGTGCTGTACAAAAAAACCTAACTGCGGAGAAGGCCCAACAGAACATGAGGTTTGGAGGCTGGCTCGGGCATGATGCATCATGTGAAAGAAACAGAAAGAAGCACTGTCATAGAGAAAAATGTGATGAGGATGCCTGAAGATAACTACAGTGGTAGAATAAAAAGTAAATGCGCTACTGAAGAATTACTCAAAGATGCACGTCTCTTTTTAATGTGTGATTTTCTTCTCTCAATGTCTTCTGGAGGTTTGTTTCTGTCTGACAGTATTTTGGATAAATACCCAAAGAAAACAATGCAAATTACCACCCAAAAAAAAGTAAAGTACATCCAGGGGTACAGTGTCCCTACTTTACAATGTTTTTGCATTAGAATGTGAAACACGAGTTCTTTCAGCCCCTCGTGACAGCATTTCCCTCACCATACGACACCCTAGAAAAATCGTTCACGTTACATGCCCCATGCATCTCTAAGACGTTTCTCTGTTATTGGTCTACGTCGGTGGTCTCAACCTTTATTGAAGCGGGGGCAAATTTTTGTCACTGGTTATTGCGAAAGGCTTCCTTTTTTGTATGAACATCTAAAATGACAACTGTGCATAGTTTTACTATGTGGTTGATAATTTTATCACCAAATTACTTCCAGGTTGTACTCATTTATTCAAGTTAGTGTTAAAGTAGGCTCTGTCAAACAATAAAACAATGTGCCAGTAAGAAATCCGGTTTCCTAGAAAATCACTATTGACTTTTAACTGGTTAGCTATTTACAGAGCAGTCCGTGGGCCACGCAGGTGTTCTTAGGGGGCTACAGGCATCATGTTGGAGACATCTGGTCAACGCCATATACGATTCTGGTCTGCTATTGGTTTGAGTCTCGACAGTTCTGTGTACATTGTTACAAAGAATGACAATACAAAGGAAATTATTATTATTATTATTATTATAACGAAGATGCTAATATGCTATTGGGTGAACTACCTCCCAGAATGCCTTTCTCTCACCTCATTTCGTTCAGAAACTCAGTGTTTCTTAAAGATTTTATTGAGTATATGTTATTGATTTAACTAAAATCTTGCATTAATTTCTTAAAGATTTTATTTAGTATTTATGACTGCACTAACTCGTAAAATCTTGCACTAAGGGAGAAGCAAAAACCTGATAACCATAGGAACAGAGCTTGTAATTTATTAAGAAATACAAAGCAAAAACAAAGGCACACCAACGGTTACAGCCATGCAACTTAGCGAGGGTAGCCAATTGACAATCAAGACTAAGCAACAACGTCTTTTAAGATCATGACATCTGGACATTTTAAAATCAGTTTTAATTTTAATCGTAAAGGAAAGTATTCTTAATTGTATTTCATGTATGCACTATTCACATTATAGTATTTTGTTACAAGAGTTACCACGAGTTTAAACAGCATTAGCTAATTACCGCAGGTTTCCATCACCCCGTATAGGACAATTTTACTTTGCGACCCCCACCTCAGAACAGATGAATATAATATCCCGGAGATATATTGTACCAATATATCAAACTTCCCTGAGGCTTTTCCATGAAGAAAATCCTTTGTTTGGCTTACACCAGGCTTCAGTTAGCTCATATAATAATTTTTACCCACATGTAGATGTTCAACTTGGTGAGATGAAATACTTCTTTAGTTTCAAGTGTTTTGATATGCAGAACATGAAGAAAAGAAGCTTCCCCACATTTTCAAAGGAAGATTTACTAAGCTTGGAGAGTGCAACATTAGAACACAGCTGGAACTAGTAGGTAAGAAGTCCAGATAAATAAATAGAGTTGTAATGTGTTGTGGAGCATTATTCGAGTGTAACTCCATAAACTACTGGACATTTGCTTGATAAAGTCATTATCAATGTTCAACATGCTTTTTGGAGGACCACGCCTGAGAAATGTGCCAAAGAATTTGCCCACAAAGAAACAATATCCCATTCAAGAGTGATGACCGCGCAGGAAAAACCTGATTGTGCAGTATTTTGGAGGATTAGCTATTGTGGCCTATCCAGCAATAATTAAAAGCCCAGCTCGACACAAATCCTTTCAACCTCTACCTAATGCCTTGAGAACCAAAGTATCAATATCTGAACTTGTTACAACATGCGTCTACCCACAATCAATACCGGCTATGTCCTGCTCATATTCAATTACATGAAATGAGGACTGCACTACATGCTCTAACCTATTTCTGCTTTGTAGCATAACAAAAAAACAGTCAATAACCATCATTGGTTGCTCTCTCGTAATAAATAACGAATGTAAGTTAGAATTCAATCTTTAGCAATTTACTTGGGGTTATTTTGTTTTCAGCCTCATTTTACTTTCAAACAAAGAGTAACAAAGAGGAAATAGTGTATCAAAAAAATACTGAATGTACAGGAGAATGAATAGTGACAAGAAAACTGGGGTAGGAGGGAATTCATGATGAAGATGGTGGTAGTCAGTGCAGTCTAATACAACAAACAAGTCACACTCACAGTTCTCCACGCACATAGCTTAGCACTAACTGAACAACTTCAAGGACGGTTGTTTTGTCAAATTAAAACTGCTGAACTATAGATAGTTTGCTCTGTAGTGTTTGCATGTAAACATAAGCTATAGTCCGGCTAGCGGCTCACAAAAACGTGGAAACAAAGGACACATGAACTTTTGAGAACATTTCTCAGTAAAGCTTGGCAGAGCTCCTGTTGCGACCAAGATCTCCCCCCTTTGTGGGTTCAAAATTAAAAATAGGCAGCATTGCACAAACTTCGCCAAATGTGGAAGCCAGCTTCCCACGGGTCCCCTTACTTCAGACGTGACGTCATTACTATATAATTCTTTCAGGGGGCTTTCTTTCTGTAATACTTTTTTTTCGGTGCACTATTAACTAGTTGTACGAGTTGCTGTTTACACGCATGATGGAGGTTAGGTGCAAGGGGGGGCTTTAAAGTCAAACAAAAAAAAACAATTTGGGAGAATGTTTTTGTATTTTTTTAGCCTCACGTGACACAACCCGTTTAAAATGATAACCGGGGCTAATTATGACAACTGTGTGAGTGAACTTCTATCACCGCCATGTTTACCTTTCAGGTTGTCTTGCTCAGCCCGCATGATGTCGATCAGGGAACTCTCCAGAGTGTTCATATTGAAACTGTCAAACGGCCGGGTACGCTCCTAAAACAAAAGAAGAAAAGTCCTCGATTACAAAACACTGTCGGAGTATTGCTGCCACTTTGTATTTTTCTTGTGGTGCTTTATTGTTTGAAGTACACCGTAAATGGAGTAACAATTGTCATGCGACAGCTTTGCAATGTAAAACGGTCACATACCAACCATAGTGAGAATCGAGTTTTGAGTAGGCGACACAGACAGACAACTATTTGCACACAATCAAAAAAATGCAAGGAGGAACTCCAAGCAAGGGTTACCCTAAACCTAACAAACGAGCTTACACACTTCATTCTTTTATCAAAGAAAGACTGTGCTATCAAAAAAATGTCAATATTTCATCAAATTATCTCATGTTCCCTGCCGCATTGTTCCCACTTTGTGCCAGTCACACGGCAGCGACGCTTTGGTGGCGCCACATTCTACGTCGAACAATGCGAGAGCAGAGCAAAGCAAAGCTACCTCGAGAAGAAAAGCTCACAGTTCAATTGATAGAGCGACAACTGCCGGGTCACGTGTTGGAGGGTTACAAAAACAGGCCACGTTGACAGACATGTAACTGAATATATTGTTTGTCTTCACATTGGCCAATTTTGAAGAACCTTAGTGTTATTTTTATCTTCAGTTTTTGCTAAAAAAAAGTCATTCACAGGGTTAGATAAAGTGACTGTGTAAAATGGAGCTGAAACATTGGAAGACACACTACGGAGGCCCAAAGTATAGCACTTGGCAAAATAAGAGCCTACTCCTATATTTTCTTGCACAAGCGAAGAGAAATTTCAGCCAGCCAGAGAACATAAATGAAAAAAAAAGAAAAAGATAGAAAAGCCTGATGTAAATGTAAATGTAAACCCACCGAAGCGTCTGAAAAAAGACAATAGCTGGAGATGGGCAGTGCTTTAGCAGCTATCAGGACAAGCTACTTAAAATACCAGAAACAGAATTTTCTAGGATAAGGGCAAGCGTTTTATTTACAGTTAACAACAATAGCAACTATCAGTGAACCATAACCTGCCGCTAAGTGGCTAACATGAACCGCTGGAGAAGGAAACAGCAGAAAAAGGTCAAAGATAATGGAATCAAGGGAATCGGCTAACTCTCCACCATGCAGGGTTCAGCTTATTGAAGGAAGTGGCCGTTAATGACAAAATCACCAATTTGACAAGCTAGGTTTGCAAAATCTACATTTGGGCCTCCATCCGTCCATTATCTGCACCACTTATCCACAGTAGGGTCACGGGGGTGCTGGAGCCCATCCCAGCTAACTTTGGTCAGTGGACAGGGGACACAGTGAACTGGTTGCCAGCCAGTCGCAGAGCACACAGGGACAGACAATTTGCTCGCTCATTCACACCTAGGGACAATTTGGACCGTCCAATTAACCTGAAATGCATATTTTTGGAACGTGGGAGGAAACCCACGCAAGCAAGGGGAGAACATGCAAACTCCACACAGGAGGTTGGATCTCATGACCTCAGAACTGTGCCGCACACGCAAAATGGCGGCCACACATGTCAGCAGCTTCTTCAAATTGTGTATAATTACATTACAAGAGTGGTGGGCTGTCCAAGCCTGCAAGGCCTTTTCTGCTGGCCTAGAAATATCTGAATCATGTAATGTTAACAATCGTCTATTGAATGGGCTCTTTCAACCCTCAATCTAATCAAAATGTATAATATACGACAGGACAGGCTCGACTTTCAGCATCGGCTTCAATGGCGCAAGAAAATAACTTCTTGATGGAACTGAAACAAAAGATAATCTGTACAACAGAATAATTGAAATAGTCTTGAGGAAAGAAAGGAGGATACATTTTGTGCACAAATAAAAAAAGATTTTGGGGGAGTAAAATGTGGCTATTTGTTGAGGTTATTGATGCTTCCTTATGTGTCCCAACTGCAACTTCAGTGAATATTTTGTGTCATGTTTATAAGATAGTATATGTATTCAAAATAAATAAATATTTTTCACACCAATCCTGGTCGCTGTATAACACACACTGTCGTTTTAAAACCACAGCATACAAAGTCCAACAAGAAAAGTCAAAATGGACTTTGATTCCTGATGCTATTACGCATTAGAGTCATTTTATAATGTGTAAGAATACAGATATAGCATTTGAGCCAGGTTGTTTCATTGGAGGAAAAATAAGTGAATGAATTGTATACTAGAAATTGTTAAAGCGTCACCGATGCTGTAGTGGTTTAGCTCTTTGGATTTTGCAGCAGGAGAGCTAATAATGGTTGCTTGTATCCGTCTTTGACTGGCAACTAATTTTAGGTGTAGTCAAGCAGGATTCATTTTTTCCGAGCTTAAAAAAAACCTTTAAAGTACAGGGGTGACATTCTTAGGGTGCTGCACCGACTAGTTTGTTACATGCTGATAGAGTGTAGTTACTGTATGTGCAAATTATTAATTTGAATTGCCAGGAAGTTCTTTGACCTCATAATACTGTGTTGCTGACTACTTCTACGACCTAGACGACAGGGAAGCAAAGGAAGGCCAAAGCCATGAAGGCAGCGGCAGATGAAAGAAAGGTATGAAGGAGAGCAAAAAAGGCTACAAGGCAAAGGAAAGGTCTTTTCTCCCTTACCGGGAGAGCAGGAAGGGGAAGCAAGCAAAGCTTTGAAGCTTGTGAATATGGCCGTGGCAAGCCAAACCATTTCAAAGCCCCGCTGAGGTATGAAAAAGTGGAAGTGTCAGAAACTAGCTATTAGCGATTGTTAGCTGAATGTTGGAATTGTTGTGCATGTGTGCACTTGAGGTGCAATAATGCTAAGAGAAACAGAACCCTTCTATTGCTTGGGGATTACAGAGGGATTATGCTGAACCGAGTTCATTGTATGCAACCATCTGAACGGGAAACGGTGCTACCTAAAATTCGTTTGTGCAGGATTACCGTCTTTTAAGTATTTTGATAGCTCATGAACCACTTAGCTTATGAACAACTAAGCTTTAAGTGCCAACTAGGGTTGTCGATAAGATGACATAAAATATGTTATATAGACATCATTTAAAATTAAGGACGAACATAAAACGAATAATTAAGAATAGAGTCATCATCACAGCCCAGAAAATCATTGGCTGTTCTCTGCCCAGTCTGAAGGACAAAGAGCCACATCTAATATCATTTTTATGACATGTCCGGAGGACAAAGAGCCACGTCAAATATAATTGTTTATGTACATGATGTTGTAAGTGGTGACAATGGTGAAAAAGATATTCGACAGTATTTATTTTGTCCTAACTCGTATTCAATTTGGCCCATAACATGTCATCAATCAGGTAAAAGCAGATCACAGTCATTCCGGCTGAGAAAAGCTCAAAACATCCTGCTTCTTTAAATGCTACCTTTATAAAGATTACGATTGTTAAGGTGTAAAAAAAAAAAAACAATATTACGTTTTTGTTATACAAATTTGCCAATTATGATCAGACGTCAGGAAAAAGTTTTAGCGATTCGACACAAATAAAAATTGTCTTGTGTGACTGTTATTTTATTATTTTACCATTCATCATATACTTAGCATACGCTTGTCATCTAAAAATTGTTTCATGAAAGCAGAAAACCCTAGTGCAAAGGTGGGCAAACTGCAGCCCATCAGGCTTTTTACACGGCAAGACAAACAAAAATATGTGAAAATATGAAAAAAATATATATTTACATACACATATAGATATATTATATATGATAAAAAAAGTATTGCTAAAAAAATGTGTGTATGGTGCCAGCTTTGTCTCATTGTTTGTCGACTCCAAAAACACAACTACAAAAATATGAGAGAAAAACAAAATTACTAGGAAACTAAGTATCACATTTAGTGCTTAAAACATACCTAATTATTTGCAAAATAAAATAGCAAAGAGATGCTACAGGAGTGTTATTACAATAATACTACAATACAAAAACATTACTACAGAAATAATGCTTGTTTATTTATAAATGCAAATGAGACAACTTAGGTGCCCAGGCCAGGGCCACTGGTCAAATTCTTGAACCCAAAGCAGCCCGGGACTCCAAATGTTTTCCCACCCCTCCCCTAGGTGATAGGTGGTACTCCAAAGGTACCTGGATGCCGCTTTCCAAGGAACTGATCTAGTTATATACAAAACTCTTCTGAGAAAAGTTACTGCGGTGGAAAGTGTGCTATTGTTAGATCGAACGCCTCAGTCAGTGAATGGCAGGGGTAGAATGTCTAAATTTGCCCTTGCCCTTGGATTGTCTGACCAGAGTGTGCCACACTTCTCCCCAAAAAAAGTCACCTGGGACCAGCTCCAGTTGACCTCCGGATCCTAAGGATAAGGACCAGTAAAAATGGATTGGAAATCACTCAGTAAATCAATTAAATGTTGACCAGTGCCATGGAATGGACTGTGATTGACCCTCCGTCCAAATACAAAAACTATCCCTCCATATGTGCATCGTCTTCTCCTGCTTTGTTAAATCCGGACCCATATGTAGAAGACAGAATAATGAAGGCCTGGTTTCAAAGTATCTCTCGAGGATGTGCGAAGGGAGCAACAAAGAAGTATGATCGCAACACTGTGTGCACAGCTCAGGCCGCTCATTAGTTTAAAAACATTTCTCTCATTTAACACCAACGTGACAAAAGGGTAATGACTGAAAACCTTGGGCTAGTCCAAATTAACTGCTCAGTCAGAATTAGTGCGCGAGAATGTTCATGCACAAGTCATGAAAGCTGTCACAAATATTTTATTTTCCCCCATCAACTCCTCACTTTTCCTGAATGGTTCAATACGTTTGGCAGTGAAATATGACCTCATTTGTTAGACATGCTATTAAAACACACCCTTAAAGTCATATTATTCTGAAACAGTGCATCTTAGTTTGATATTTTATAAAATACTTTAAAGAAAATAAATATATGAAAAAGAATATAAGGATAGATACCCAAAATTTACAAAGTAGTGCTCGTAGACCAGACTTTGGTTGTAAATGCATTATAAAATTAGTCCAATTAAAAAAAAAATAATAATAATCTATACATAATAATCTTATACATAAGCAAGATAATTTTCAGAGTTCTTATGGCTGTTTTCTAAAACAAAAGCATCAATCTCAAAGAGTAATCAACACAGCCCATAAGATCATGGGCTGCTCTCCGGACAGTCTAGAGCCCATTGCCGGCTTATGATACCGCAGTAGACATCAACATAATAAAGCAATCTTCTGATAAAAAAAAAAAAAAAAAGACCCAACAATTAGTCACTTGACGCCACGCTATAATAATAATCAGCAGATACTAGTTATTATAAATATTCTAAGCATTTATGTTCCTCATTAGCATATACATCCCTGCATCAGCTTTTGTATGTTTATTTGGATTTACTAAAACTACTAATGTGTACAGCTAAGATAAGACAAGGCATGAGTGGCATTCAAAACTGGAGCTCCTGTATAATGGATAGGAGTGACAAAATCTTGTCATTAGTTATTAATGACTTTGCCAAATGGTTAAGTCGTCTCAGATGGATTAGCAACTTTGCCGTCCAATCTCTCACGTTGCATACCAGTCATCGTGAAAAATGAGTCAAATCATGCAATCACACTCAGACCAAGACGATCGTAGCAGAAATACATTTGAAGTGTCTGACGGACCAAAAAAAAAACTGTGAAACCTTCCAAGTCTGATTGATTAATTGATAATGTCAAACTAGGTCACTCTAACAGCTCATTTTGAAGACATCTTTATTTGTATTTATTTTTCTCATTTATTATTTTTTTTCAATCATTTTGCAACTGCAAACATCACATCGCAATATGAACAAATCCCCTGAAAAAAAAAGGATGACTAGTTGAAGTCAAAGGCTTATAAATGACCTGAAAATAACTTTGAATGATTTTATCAGTTATACAAACAAATGATCATACCTAAAATCATTATAACGATTATTTGTTAATCTATTTAAAAAGGAACACATTTTTGAATCATGATATAGTTTTTTTACAATCTTGAGAATGTTTTTCTTTTTCTTTTCTGAAGCTATATAATGTTATTGAGATTGCAAACAGATTTAAAGACGGACATAATAAATATTGGATTTTTTTTATTCTTTGTTTTCTATTGCAGTGCAAAAATAAATTAATAAATGAGCAGTTATTGGTCTCATGATGCACAATTTTACCATTTATCTGTACTGGTAGGGACAAAAAACAGTTGTCGTGCAGTTTTAAGTCTCCTTTGCCAAAAAAAAAAACTGCTTAGTCTGCCTAATTTTGACCAGTCGGATTTCAACACAGATTGATTGCTTGTATTTTCTAACAATTCAGAGTTCAAAAGAGGGATAATTGAGTACAAGGGATGCACAATAGCCCATGTCCTATCTTTACAAACAGTTGTCCAGGTGCTTCTCTTAAGACAACATTCCCTCTTGGCTTACACCTAGTACACAGCACCTGACACATCTGACCTTGAGAATAAACTGGCGAGCAGCTGGGAGAAAAGAAAGAAATATCATTTGACCGCATCATTCCCATTGTTGAAGGGTTGACAAGGCTGAACAGAGCATTTGCGGTTAGCAAGAGTGGCGCTAGCTGGCCATCAGCCCAGCCCAATACTAAATCTGCTCTAATACAACAGCATCCCTGCTTACAGCAGCCTGCACTAGTGCCGGAACATGGCGTGCCCTGTGTGTCTCTGCCTTTTACTTTGGCATGAACGGACACGAAGCGGCATATGGACTCCCTGAACCAAAAACCTAAAAATAAAACCCATTGGAATTATTTGTACATAATGGTGTCTCTGCAAAAAACGGAAACTTCACGGGTAGTGCAAAATAAGTGTGGTGACACTTCCTCATTTTTGTCTTGACAGACAGTGGGTGGATTTTTTAAAAAAAGCTGGAAATCCCAGTAAAATCATCGCATTGCAAGTCTATTTCAAGAACAATCGTCAGCTCTACCTGATGGATTAAAAACAAGAGAAAAGGTACATAAACCTTAGAATTTTTGTTGGCACTTTATTTTGATTTTTTTTTAAGATTTTTAAAAAGGTTTAAATGTCCTTTTAGTAGTCCACAAAACCTTGTTAAAGCCTGTCGCACTTTTGAAATAGGAAAGACCTCCATAGCTTGGTGTGCCAATTTGAGAAAGGTATTTTATTTTATTTTATGAACTGATGTAATGCTAAGATAGCACGATTCTGATACGTTTATATTAACATTCTTTAACTTTTTTCCGACAAGAACATTTTCTGGTGGATGAAAGATAGTTTTACTTATGTTAAATTTGTCAAAGCTGGTGCAAAAGGCTAACTTTAGCAGCTAGTCCTATAAGCTACTAAAAAGGACGGCGTGTGAACTGAAGGACAAATCAAGCCTTATTTACACAGAAAATTTCAGCCAGCAACAGGACATGAAAGCCACCGTTAATCACTGCAAGTGACAACAAAAGACCAGGTGAGCTGGACGCTCCTGCAGTGGCTGAAGATACAATAGATTGAGTTGGTCAGAGCTGGTGTAAGCGGCTAACTTAAGTGGATAGCAGATGAAGCTACTCAAAAGGCCAGTGGAAAATTGCAAAAGATAGCTGTGTTTATACGGAGCAGCTAACAATAGCAACTGCCATAGCTTGCCTCCAAGTCACTAGCTTAAATGGCTAAAGAAGAGAGGAAAAAAGTGGTGGATGTCGAAATGTCAGGACTAGGCCTATCATGTGCATGACTCAGCTTTGGAATAGAATTGGCTGTTAGCGTACCTATTCATATAACCCGCACTCGAGAAAAACGTGCACTGCAATTTTTTTTTATTATAAATTAGTTTTACTATTTCCCCAGCTCAAACTTTGCAGTTTCATAAAACGTGAATCCAACGTGGCTCGTGGTTGTTAGAGCACCAGATCATAAAGATGACATACAAAAGCAGTACATTTTATTATCACTTATTTTAGAAAACGTACCAGAGACTAATGTTAATTTCGTGTGCGTTACACATTTTCCAGTGATGATAAATTCTATTCCTTTATTTCATTCTAAGCATTGTAAGTGACAAATGTATAATCGTAACGTGAGATGCACAACAAAATTACCATTAGTCTCTGGTACCATGACTAAAGAGTGTGATGAGATAAAACCCAATGCCTTTTTGTGTGTCATCTAAATCGCTGGTGTTCTAGTGGAAAGAGTTCGGTACTGTCACCGCCGCCACCGGGTTCAAATCCCAATATTTTGCAATAATACGTGTATTACGTGCGCCCAAACCTTGAGTACTGTATTGGGTAAATAAAAATGCTTGTTATACACATTGGATTACGGTAAGTGCTAAAAACACCACTGGGACAAGCCATGTAGGAAAATCCTCATTTAGGCTAACGTAGTAGGAAAATGGCGACCAAATATACCAACTTTTTCAAAATGTGTAATATAATTACAAATTTCAAAACCTTCATGTCCTTAAAAGAGTGTATTTGCTTACTATTTGAATCCATAGTGTTTTATTTAAATTAAGTATTTTAACAACACTAGGGGGTCACTATTTTACACACTGGGGCTTTAATGTACCGTATTTTACGGACTATAAGGTGTACCTGAGCATCCCAATTTGGCCAGAAATTTGAAAGTGTGCCTCATAATCCGGTGCGCCTAATACACTGGAAAATAAGGTACAATTAGATAAAATTAGAAATGCATAGTTACAACTATATGATACTGCATAAGGTAACTGTTCTGCCTTTGAAAATCATCTAGAGTGACCTTGGAGTGCCCTCTTGTTGCTGGAAGGGAAGCGCAGAACTTGGCCGGAAGCTGAGACAGCAACTTCCAAACACTCATTGTAAAATCCTCTTTTTTGTTCCTTTAGACAATATTTGTCCTCAAGTATGAGATATATTGTGATTACTTGAATAATTACTTTTATTCGTGGTAACGTTTTGTACAAATTTAAGTACTCTTGTCTAAATTGTATCTTAACACATTTTTCTAAGGCTACGTCGAGCCGTTTCCAAAAGTGGTCATTTGGAGACAAGTTTACAGCTATAAAAAGTCTGCAACTGTGTATTTTACGTTCGTCAATTTTTTTACAGAGTTCCTTCAGCTTAAGGCAAGTTACATTCAAGAATTTTTAAGACTTTTTAATCCCTTTTGAAATCATTTGTTGGCGCGAAAGTAAATCTGTGAATTATAAAGACAATTGCTAAATGTTACTAAATATTTTTTGTTCAAACAAATATAAATCTTATATTTTCACATTTTTAAGACCTTTAAAAATTGGATTCAAGACATTTTAATGCCAATTAAGGCCATATTTTTAGAATAATGAATTCAATGCCTCTTAAGACTTTACAAGGATCAGTGGGAATCCTGTTTTGGATATTTTGAAAGAGTTGTGCATGCTTGACTTTTCTTTCCAGAAGTCAATCAATGATTGTACACACTTGCGCGTGATCATTGTGCGAAAAATATATCACAAAGACTAATTTTAGGGGGGTGCGCCTTATAATCCAGGGCATCCTGGATGGGACTACACTTCCCTCCATTCAGGACATTGGCCAGAAGCGCTGCCTATCCCATGCTAAGAACATTACCGGGGACCCCTCTCACCCCCATCATGGACTGTTCACTCTGCTAGCCTCTGGGAAGAGGTACTGCAGTGTGCGGTGCAGGACCACCAGGCTCCGCAATAGTCTAGTCCCCCTGGCCATTAGACTGTTAAATGGTCAATCTAACATATAGTTAACTTAAATCTAAACGGCTGCTAATCTGACTTTTTGCACTACTGGCAGTTTTTTTATAGCTTGCCACTCCTTGCACATTGCTCTATGCACTATTGTAATTACAGCGTTATTGTTACAGTGTTAATGTTACTGTGTACCTGACTTGTTAACCTGACTGCCCATTTTGCACATCTGGTTAGCTACTCTTCTTGCACTATCGGCACTATGGTAAAATACTATACGTAGCCAAAATACAATACAACTTTATTTATATCTGTACATTCAAGGAAACTGTGGGGGTCAGATGCATCGACATTTCGTTCTGTATACACGTGTACTAGAATGACAATAAAGTAGATCTGAATCTGAATCTGAATCTGAATCCGATTAACCCCTTCCATGTGACGTTAGGTTGCCTACTTTGATAGAATGAGAGCCATGACGCACTTGAGTGCACAGCAGTTGAGTTGAAAGAAATACCAATAACCACGACAGAATAATAAAACCACCCATTTTTACCATGGTGGTCTTTTCCTGTGCGGTGGGGCAAGCTTCTAAGCCCGATTTGGAATTTTATCCCTTTTGATGAAGACAAAAGAGGGCAATGTTTATTTGCAGTCAAACGGAAGGATACCACTGACAGGCTGGCAGTCCTCAAGGATTCCATGATTTGTAGCGAACACCTTTTACAAGGTATCTTTGATGTATTTCCGAGCGATTTTCTGTTAGGTTGGTATGAGTCACGTGAAAGATACTCAAGAAAAATAATTTTGCTAGTGCTAACTCGCTACATTCGTGGCTTACCGTCACCACTTCTTACTATGTAAATGAGCTGCTTTTATTGTGATTAACCACGTATTCAAAACAGTAATCTTCCGAATATCACATGTACTGAAAACTTATGTGCTCTACCGTAAAGCTTATTACGCCGAAATGAACTGCCAACTTACTGAAGGATAACATGAGGGACGAATGTTCAGAATAGAAAACGTCGTTTCCCCCAAAAAATATTTTCAACATGCTCAAAAGTTATTTCCATACAAGGTGCAAATGCTTTGTGCTTTACTGTTCAATCACATTCACCAAAATTTTAGAAGTTGTTTTCGTAATGTTTGCGCGAGGGGGACATTTAACGCTGTGCATCTGTCGCCAAAACGAAGCACAGAAACACGTACCAGCTATGAACAACTGGTAAGCATTCAGACTTTTATAAGCTTTTAGATCAGCACTTGTGTATGGGGATATACTCCAATTTACAATATAGTGGTACAGGTCGTGTGGACCGAAGTCAGGCACAATGGAGGATTTGTTTAGATGTGTGAATATGTCAGGATTAAGACTATTGCTCGGTAACTAGCATTGCTAATGCTTTCCTCAGTTTCTCTAAATAGCGCTCTTTGTGCTTTCCGACAAGGTGAGGCACCTCATCCGACAGCTGCACAATATTCGTTTGACTAGTCATTGCCAATGGTGTTGAATATTGTTGCTGTTTTTGTTGTTGTCTGCCGCTTACTGGCCTCGTACACTGTTCGTTACGGTTTACTACAGTCCGTCATGGTGTCGTCACGTGGTTAAGTGTTTGCAATATGTCAATAGTGCAGAAATACAGCATATTACACTGATTAAGGGACATGCATCAAATTGCAGAATAATGCCTGAACAAAATATCTCTAATGCCCCCAATAAGCAGGTAGGCGCCTTGCATGGCTGACCCCCTGTTGGTGTGTGAGTGTGTGTGTGAATGGGTAAGTGTGAAGCACATTGTAGAGCGCTTTGGGAGGTCTTCATTGACTTGAAAAGCGCTATATAAATGCAGACCATTTACCATTATCCCTCTATCAAAGAGAAAAAAAATCTGCATCATGTTTCTTCACAAATATATTATACTAGTATTACTGGTTCCTTTTTTATTCAGCAAATGAAGGTCATTGCACGAGTCCTTGCTTACGCTGAAGCCACTGGGGGTGGGAGGGTGTTTGGGGGCAACGTTTCTTTGCCTGATCTGATTCAAGCACGGGAATAACAGTCAGCAGCTCTGAGTCCAGAACACGAGCTGTAGCTTAAAAAACACAAGTCACACAGCTCGTGGGCAGACGGGAATTTTTTTAGGCCATTAATATATAGGCAGCGTTACATCGAAAAGCCACACCCTTACAACCCTTTTTACGTAAACGACTGAGAGTAAAACAATGATAAAATAGACAAATCTCGGGCATGTCGAGGCATGCCAGAACAATGTCCTTACTGTTGGCCTAAGGTACACAATGAGTCATCACTCATCATTGAAAGAAAATAGAAGAATCTAAGAAGGTCCAAAATAGTTTATTTCTAAAGTGTAATTTTTCCCCCTTGGAACAAGTCGTTAGCTGTTAGCTAATGCTAGCTGTTGTGCAGCTAAACTTTATTTTGGGATTAAAATAGAAGCATAAAAACAGCATGTCATTGACTTGAAAAGCGCTATATAAATGCAGATCATTTCATTTCATTTATAAATATGTTTTACCACAACTTTTACATTAGTTTATTGCATCGTTGGGGATTGCTTTTGACTGGCAGCACGCTCATGTTAAGAAATACGACAAAGAAGCCAGATTAAATAAAAAAATGTTACGATTTTTACCTTATATTCATTCATGAATATAGATGCCGATATTGTTGTGTAAAGGTTTGTTATATTTAAGTTTACATTTGTTGATGAATAGGCCATTTCATCAAACCAATTTTGAAATTAAAGCAGAGTGATATATTATGCACATTGTTAAAGGGAGACCGTGTAGTACGTGATCACTACATGTTTAACTCCATGGGATATTTTGAAAAAATATAGTTTTATGTGCATCTTTACTTTGTTGCAGATAGTACATATGATTATGGCTGTGTTCATGATATGAAAATAAGTCAGAGTTGCCAAACATTGAAATTTATATTTCAGATTTTATTCAAAGGGGCAGTCTGTCATATTTAACCACTAGATGTCACTGTATTGTGGCGTGCGTCTAAAAACGAATACTACATAACACAAGAAAGAAAATAACTGACACAAAGTGACTAAACTGTACCTTTTCCCCTTAATTTTTTTGCGCTGCCTTTATCGAGGTTTTTGGTTGTTTTGGGGTACACTTAGCAAGATGGCGAGCCTCATGCTATGTAAAATAAATGCAAATTTCTCGTAATAAAATTATTTTAAAATTTGCATGTTTACATGTTAGTTCACGTATTTTGGTTATTTTTTTAATCAATATTGTTCAATAAATGATGTTTTTTTTTACAACTAGGACTCGCTAAATAATACACAAGGTTATAAGTACATTGTATACATGGATAAGTATGAGTGTATATATAGTGTATAAGTACATTGTAAATACGTAATAGTCACTAAATTTTATCATTCCTTTGAAACGCAAAATATGTTTTCTTTCGCTTTACATATGATTAAAAAAAATACATCATGATAAACAAGTGCAACTACAGAGAAATACATAACAAAACAAATTATCTAAAAACAATTTTCAGTATTTGAATGTACCCAAGCAGTACGTTTTAAGAAAAATATATTCTTATGAAGGAAAGGGCCCCAAGGGGGGATTGGTGACAAGTGTGACAACAAAATTATTTGTACTACTTTTTTGACTTTTTGTTCAGCGGGCTGGATTAAAGAGCCTGATGGGCTGGTTTCTGGACCGGGGGCCATAGGTTTTTAAACTTTTGCTTAGTGAGTTGATTCAGAAATCTTCCAGGGGATACTGTACTACACGTGTAATTACGTTTGAAAACAATTTGACTAGCTAGCGCCAGATGGCTGTCTTTAAGACCAATTAGCGTAGGCTGCTGCTAGCTAAGTCAACAAAAGGGAGCCACAGTGCACATCTTAGGAAGATCTAATCATGATATTGATTTGAATACGTCCAAATACATGACTGACAAGTTTATTTGCATGTGTGTGTGGGGGGGGGCACATATGCAAAGAGACTGAGGGTGTACGCACAGTACCATATTTTCTGCTCTATGAAGCGCACTGGCTTATAAGGCGCATGAAATTGAGACGATAGTGAGAGCTTCTGTTCAGCCCATTATACACCCGTGCTAAATATTAGATTGATCAGTCATTAAGTATTGCTGACCAAAATCGCAAAACATTGTATGCAACGGAAATCAAACCCAGGTTGTGATGGTGAGAACATTAACACTAACCACTACACCACCAGTAATAAAGAGACACACAAAAGCATTCTTTTTTTTTTAAATATTGATCACACTTTTTTACTCAGTGTGTCAGAAACGCTGATTTGTATAATGCATTTTGTTCTGCATTCTAATAGGTTAGTCAAGACATGTTTATTTGTATAACCCTTAATCTCAAGAAGTCTCTCAAAGGGCTGTACAGACCACAGACTACTATATAACACCGTAAGGGAATATTAAACAGTTTCTCCACATCTTTACCTGTGCGTCAAAAACGTAAAGAGCTTGCATAGTATTTTGTTAAAAGACTTTGTTTTCTCCTTTCTCCAACATTCATTGTTGAAGATGAATGCACCATACAAGTCAGTGTTTTGACGCCGTGAGTAAAAATAGTGTGAAGATGAGATTAACTTTAATCATTCAAGTATATCGGTTGGACCACTGGTGGGTCCACTGATTTTAGTCATACACGTTTATCGATAGATTAATCATTACACAAATATGGTAGTCTTTTAATGTATGCATTTCCAATCTTATCCACTATATTCTGAAGTATGTAAGGCACACTTTCAAATTTCTGGCCAGTACGTGGTTTTGAGGTGTGCCTTATACTCCAGAAAACACAGTATTTAGCGAGGTCATGAGGTTGTGCCGGACCTATGGTAACTGTCCCTATGACCCCCTGTATCCTTGCAATCAATCACCTAGCTGGATCAATGGAATGGATTTCACTGTATGCTGCCTTTCGTCGCCAATTCGATCAGGCCTTTATTTTTGTAACGCAATTTGCAGGCTCCGATCGCATCTTACACAAATCAAATTGAAGGCGTCATGAGGCCATTTTGTCGCTGGGGTCACAGCAGACACGTCCCAGTTCATTATTGAGAAGCAAAAGCAAAAAACAGAGAAAAAAATATTGATATCTTGTGATGTCGCACAGAACAGAGCTCACCCAAGTCGTCTTTTATAACCGTGTCTTTCCGTGCTTTATACAACCCCTCCCATTTCCTCGCATATGTGGCACGCTGCAACGTTGCAGGGACACAAGAACATTAGTCATCATCACAGACATGCAGCAAAGCTAGCATTTGAGAAAACAAAAGAGTAGAAAAACATTGATAATTCATGCACACCTGCCAGTCCCCATTTCTAAATGTAGTATTTGACATCACCGTTATAGTACCAAATCAGGGGCTAGAGTTTAATTGTATTTTTGTATTAAACTATAAAATACAAGTGTTTATGTATGTATTGTTAGTTTGTGTCAAGGTTCACATTGCTGACCCTAAAGCAGCTGGGATTAGCTTCTAGCCCGTGACGCCAGCCATGAAAGCGGATGAATGGAACGTGCAGTATGTACGTGGGGTGGGGGTGGGGGGCTTTGGTTTACAGAGCCTGTGTTTGTGCACGGGTCAGAATCACCCTTTAACCTACATGAGACAATACAGTCAATTATTGTCGTGATAAGAAATGAAAAACATAAATATTAAACATAGATTTAAGCAGCAAAGTCCATTTGTTTCCTCAATCACAGGGGGAGGCCATTTTGGCACTTGCTGTCAAGATGACATCACGGTTCCTGGATCCAATTAGGGCTCTGCTTCAGATAACCAATTGAACTGTTATCACCCATTGCTTGGGCAAATTTGATGGAAGTTTCAGTAACAGCGAGAAGCAGATTAGGAACCACCCATGAAATGGATGAAAACAGGATGATTTTTAAAGAAACTGTATACAGCATTTGTAACTTTGTTAAGATCTGTCGCGATCTCCTGGCTTGTGTCATCATTACAGCATCCGTCAGCTCTTTCATGATGACCGTGCAAGTACGTGCATTTTTCAGACGCAATTGGATATTTTTTTTTACTCTTTTTGGGGGTTTGGGTTGGCGTTTGGTCTCTACTTAAAGCAGAGCTTTTCTTACTTTAACAATTTTCATGCTGCACTAATGAATAGAAAATTGAATAACTGCAAGGACAATCATGACGTCACACTCCAGCACTATCGAGAGTCCCCTTTCCTCGAACCTAATGAGTTCTGCCCAAAACAGCTCTGCAAAAAGGTAATATAAAAGTAGAAAGACGCAGTGGCAAATAAAGGATAAGGGCTCTCTGAAATAGATTGGGGATTGTTAACACAGAAAATATTTAACCTTCAACTTTTTAAGGAAAACTGAAACGACGCACCCCACCTTTACCACCAACCAATACAATAAATCAAAGTATGAATCAAAATGTATTTTTAGACAACATGGTATATTGTCAGGAAATCATTTAGGTTGACCACCCTCTTTTATAACATTTGACTTTTCCTTTTTCCTTTGAAAAAAAAACATTTTTAATGCAATTTCCATTTTTCTCATCAGTACTTTCTGACAATAACATCATGATTCCCAATTAAGGTTCAATAGAACCGTTCCTATTCAAATACAAGGAGAGAAAGCAGGAATTGCTGCGTAAATACAGTCCACTCATGAATATTTATACTGCTGTATTGTGTGCAGAGGTAAGATCTTAAGCTTAGGCCCGAGTCTGACCTAAGTTTCAGCCCAGGTAGGGCTTAAAATGTCACTCATTATATTTAAAGCAAGCTGGGCTTTTCTCTTGCTGACAATTTTTATTATGCACCCGTCATTGTTCTTCTTTATTCTCTGCCTGTTTCTCTCTTAAAATACCGCACTAGATTCTTAAGGACATACACTGGTGCTGTGGTTTTTGGCCCAATTTTCAACGCGTCAAAATGACAGACGGCATTAAATGTAACTGTCAATGATGGAAAGTTAATTTGTCAATTAATGTAACCTATGCAGACATAGATAAATATCTTTATATAGTCCTGTTTAACTTGGATTATATTACAAAAGACAGGCTTTAAGACAGGCTTTAATTTGTCATCGTAAATCCCTTCTCCTCCTCCTCAGTCCTCAAACAAAATATGAAATTTGGGGTTTGCTTTGGGCACAGCCCTGCAAATGAAGTTAATTGGTCGGGCTCGCCCTGGGTCGGGCTTTGATACTCACGGACCTGAGGTCGGGTCATGCTGGATTTTTTTAAGGCCGGATCTTAACTCTGATTGTATGTCGAGACCAACACCAACTAACGGCCCCGATATTATTAAAAGTATGACGTACCTGGAAGGGGAAGATGTTATCACTGCGGCTGACGCCATCATCCATCCAGGACTTGGGGTTGAAGCCAGCAGGACTGTTCCGAGCGTACTTCTGGGACACGACGTGGTTATTCAGGAAGGTCTTCTTGAGAGGAGAGATTGAGTTGATGGGCGTCATGCCGCCGTTGAGACCTCGGCGAAAATCTCGGCCCTGAGATCCTCCCCAGCCGCCGCCGCCGCCTCCGTAACCGCCTCCTTGACTCCAAGAAGTGGAGGACCCCGGGGAAGGAGAAGGGCTCTGGTAGCTTGCCGGACCCCAGGGGGAAGGGGGCTTGCTCAGGCTGTTGGACAAATGCGGCAACTGGTTGAAGGGCGGATTCCTGTGCGGGAAGGGCTGAGCAGGATGCGGGGAGGCAGGCGAGCGCCGGTGCTGCTGGTGTTGGTTGTGAGGGTGCTGGAAATGAGGGTGTGGCGGAGGAGCCGGGTGATGCTGGGAAAGGGCTGCGGCCGGTCCTATCTGGGGGGAGAAGTTTCCACCAAAACCCGGGCTGACATGATGGGAAAAGTTTTGGAACAGCAGCGTGCCGTTGTTTGCGGAGGCCGGATTGAAAAAGCTGACGTCTTCATTGACGATAGTCGACGGTGCCGGCGGAATAGCCGCTGACCAGTTGTTGAAGCCGGTGAGCGAAGATGAGGTGGTGCTGGACTGGACTTGGCCACCCAAACCGGTCGTCTCCGGGTAATCGAACCCGGTCAGAACCGGAGACTCCAATCGGATTTGCTTTTCTTTCCCAGCGTTGCCTTCAGGCGAACCGCCGTCCGTCTTGCCGTCCTCCGACCGGCCTTTTTCCAGTTCTGAAATGATCACGCCCCCTCCGCCCTCCTGGTGACTTCCAGGGGATATCTGCTTTTCTTGCGTTTCCTGCATTTCTTGTTGCTGCTGCACTTTGGGCTTCTCGGGCCCGCCCAGGATTTCGTCTTGAACGCTGCCGTGGGTGGCCGAGGCCGGGAAGAGCCAGGGTGAACCCACCGTGGTGCCATTCCCTGCAGCGCTTGTGCTGTTTATAAATGCGGCGGGGCTCTGCAACACATTCTGGTGGTGGTGTGGGGCCTGCAGATGCGGGTGGATTCGGACCGGAAACGCAGACTTATTGCCAGTGTTGTTTTGAACCAGGACTCCGAAGCCGTAATCCCCCATTTGTCTGCTCCCCCCACACGCACAAATTCTATCCCGATGGTTTGGTCCTGGTGGGAAAACACAGGAGGTGCGCAAGAATGTTACCAACAATTCCAGGCTGAAATTTACATTTAAACCTGATCTTTTTCTACAGACCCTTTCCAGCCTATGCCATCACCGAATCATGAACATTGTTGACCCAAAATGGCAGGAGTGGCAGTATGAGTTTGAATGGGGCAAGAAAAGATTTGTATGTTGAGTTGTGTTTTAAGTCACTATTTACAAAAACAGCTTGCCCAGCTGTTGGGTGTACAGGTGCACAAACCGAACACAATTTTTTTGCAATTCCAAGAGGAAAGGGGCCTTTTCAAAAGCACCGTAGGCTGCAAACAAGTAAATCATTTGACTTGACCAGGGACATCATTACGAATGCTCGTGTATGTGGTGTCCTTTTCATATATGGTAAATTACCGTAGCAATCTGGTTTAGATTTACTTTAGCCAAATGCCTTAACAAGTCTAAGTAGGATCACTGCCTGGAAAATGTTTGCTATCAATGCCTACGATTGGCTATACTTGCTACCACTGGTGCTACCTAGTAGATCCTTTATAATAAAAATTATAACAATGATAACGTTTATTTTTGTTGTCCCACCAACACTAACGAAGAATTTAAGCTGGCCCCAAGCCAACAAGTCAATATTAACCGCTCCTCTGAGCCACTATTTTCAGCCATTAAAATTGCTTTTATAGTAAAGGTATTTTACTTGTTATTTACCAGATTTGGACTGACATTGTACATGAGGCTTAAAGTCACACATAAAAACTCCATAAAGTGGCTTGCACAGTCTACATGTAATGTCAATCAAAAGCACGGGTTTATACGGCTAACTTTGATCACTGAAATTTAGTCGCTATCCCGCTGGTTGCACGTACATTGAGCTTATTTAAGATGTTAATATCTACGATCTGCGATTATTTTGTCAGTTGGCTGGTTTGATGAGGCCATGAATTCCGACTTTTTTGCCTCAACAATGCGCGCGCAGCTCTACTACGCCACTCTTGTCTGCAAAAACGGAAAGGGGTTTATTTGACTTGCTCTATCCATTCACAAGATTCTTAGAAATAAGATCAACAACTCCTTCCAACCCATTATTGAACGAACGTCCCTTGAATGTCGGGACATATCCGGGATAATTATAACCGCGTGACGTTAACTTGTCCACGGATAGCAGGGAAGGAAACCTCCCCCTCCACCCCCTTTGTAATATATACGAGCTTTGATGTGACGGGGGGCTATTTCGGAGACGTTTTGGACGTACAAAAAGCGACTGACACGCCAAAGATGCGTGCGTGGCGTGGAGCTCAAAAACAAAAGATATAAACAGCATGACGTTAAAGAAAAATCGACGTAGAGAAAAGACAAAAAAAAAAAAAAAAACGCACGACCTTGTTTGACAGCTGTCAAGTCCCAGCTCTTTCATCAGCAAATTAATAAAACGCAATACAAAAAGGAGTCTTTTGTGCACGACAAACAAAAAGAATACATAAAAGCGACATTGACCTGGTAAAATATATATACAGTTAGCTTAAGAGCTAATATTACTAGCCCTAGCCAGCTAGCCTTTAACTGTTAGCATTGTGCTAGCTGGCTAATATAAAAACGTCTTTTTTTCTTTCACCTTGTGTTCACCGCCTCCGTCCTCGGCGACGTTTTTCGGGAACCTTCCGTCGGCTTGACAGCGGGTTGTTGTCCTTGAAAGGATGTCTTAAGGCCGGCGGAGGCGATTTAATAGCTACGGTGCAATCGGACAGCTTTTTTTTTTCTCCTCCCTTCTGACGTGTCCTGCCTGCTCAATGACACCGCTTCGACGCGATTGTGGACCGCTTAAGCTCGGCTTTGGCGACGCGTCAAATGCGGTCGAGTGTGTCGCGAGCCTTATTCGGTCGGTTTCATTTTCAGTCGGGCTTCTGTATTTGGATCCTTTGGTGAAGCGAGCTTTGGCTTTGCCTTGCCCCCCTTCTGCTCAAGCCGACCGTGGCCGAATGACAGTGAGGAATCAGCCGAAACACACTTCCGCTTGGAACTCCGCCCATTAGCTCTAGGCCACACCTTCTAGAGCCACACCTCGGTGTGTGGTTGGTTAAAGGACCGGCGGCCGAGCCCTCGCTCCGCCCACCGAACCTCATCGGATTCGCAATACCGCTATGACATTTTCAGACAGAAATGAACATATCATTTCTTATCTATATTATGATATATTTCGGATTATTCACCTTTTCAAACCATCATAAAATATTGAAGAATATTTTCCTGTTGAGTCTCTTTTAACCTGATACATTATGATGGTCCAAACACTGCTACATCAATGCTCATCAATGCAAATCATCTTTGCTCATGCAAGAAAATATTCATTAAATAACAAATTATTTTTTTTCAATTGTTTTGGTCAATTCATATTTCAATAGAAATAAAATAATCTTATTGATGTTTTATGTTACTGTGTACTGAAACCGTGTTCTAAAACCTCTTTGCAATAAAATGTATTCTTATTATTATTATTTCTATTATTTAAGAAAATGTTTCTGTTGATATATCTTTCAACATGACACATTATAATATGTCAAAGAATAACATCACTACATTGCCCCTTTTATTGTACTTTTATTTAAATTATCTGTTTTTATAAATATAACTGTTTTCATTCTGTGAACAGTGACTTTGGGCGTCGTAAAAGGCGCTATGGAGAAATGTATTTTTATTAATACTCTTCTTATTCCTATTCTTATATTTATTAACAATACGGATCAAATATGTTTTTCCAACTATTTTGGGTCATACATTTTTTTAAAAGGAGTAAAGAACATTAGAGAAAAATGTTTCTGTTGGTGTTCTTTTAACATATTACAAAGGGGAACACCACAAGTTAAGTCATGTTTATTTGTATAGCCCTTAATCATAAGGAGTCTCAAAGGGCTGCACAGACTACAGGCTATTGCAAACTACAGACTATTATTGCACCATCCCCTGATCTAAAACCTACATGAGGGCATGGAAAAACCCAAAAACCTCAGCATGAAGAAAATGAAGAAACCTTTAGAAGGTAATCCATCCCCGTTCCAGGATGACCACTACATAAAAGCTAATTGCTAATAAAAACTCATACAGTATATTGAAAATTTACGATCAAACCTGTCCTTTCAACTATTTTGGTCCAATTATATATTAAAAGAATATTGAAGTTTTCTGGGGCAGCACGGCGTCGCAGTGGTTAGCGCATGTGCGGCACAGTTCATGTCTTGGGAACCTCCTGCGTGGGTCCAAATCCAGCTCCAGTTTGTATGTTCTCCCCGTGCTTGCGTGGGTTTCCTCCGGGCACTCCGGTTTCCTCCCACATTCCAAAAACATGCATTTCAGGTGAATTGGCCGGTCCAAATTGTCCCTAGGTGTGAATGGGCGAGTGAGTTGTCTGTCCCCTTGTGCCCTGCGATTGGCAGGCAACCAGTTCAGGGTGTCCCCTGTCCACTGCCCGATGATTGCTGGGATGGGCTCCAGTACCCCCGCGACCCTACCAAGGATAAGCGGTGTAGCTAATGAGATGAGATGTAAACTCATAGGTTAAAATATTACGATCTTAAGTGTCTTTTTTTCCACTATTATGGGTCATTCATATTTTAACAGAATTAAAGAATATTGCACAATATTTTCCTGTTGGTGTTCTTTCAACATGATATTACGCGACAAAAAAACTAATTGCTAATGAAAACTTAATATGTTGAAAAGTTACGATGAAAGAGCCCTGCTGTAAGAGATTCAGGATTCATTAATATAAAATGCTAATGAAACTTTCATTACAATCCCGGTGTACAGTGTTTATTAAAGAGGTTTAAAACAGGATACAATAAAATAAAATACTGTATGTATATACAAAAAGGATTCTTCATATTATAAAAGAAATAATATTTTTCTGTTGATACTCTTTTAACATAATATTAGAAAGGGAAATGCTGCTACAGCAAAGACAATCCCGAATGTATACGCATATGTTGAAAAGTTACGATCAAAATATGTCTTTTTTAGTGGGACGATGCTCTGCACTGAAGAACAACGGCAACCAGATGATGAAGGTGCTGTACCTGAGTCAGAGCAGGAGGCTTCTTCTGCTTCTGGTAAACATGGAAACCAGTACTATGTGTTTCATGAGGGGGGTGAAACCCTACCCAAAAAACCAAGCTAGGGAGGAATCGGCACCGCCAGGCAAAACTTGCCCAAGACACACCACAGGAAATGGTGCCCCCACGAACCTTGTGAATAAGGGATCCGTGTACTGCAAAGCGTGAAATTTTTGATCCATAAGTTTTGTGCTGCCATCATGGAAGCTTTGAGGCTTTACCCTTTCATAGCACTAGAAAGATCATGGCATACTATATTCTAATTTTCTGAGGCAGTCGTGTCAAGAGGAACTGGAGTATATGTTGCATTAGACATAAAATGCATAACAAAGAAGGGTAAAACATTAGTCGCACTGGAGTATAAGTCACACCAGTGATAATAGGAAGGAAAAAACATACAGGACTGTTTATTTTCACAATTCCCATTTTTCTGCCATTATGTTAAAGCTCAAAGGACAGCACCTTAATATCTTAAACGGTATTGATAAACGCTATCATAGACATGTTATGAAGTCAACAAGGTACATCAAAGGATGGGCGGATCAATCAATATATCGATATTATCGATACTGAGCGAGTACTTGAATCTGATCAATTCTATTGTCTTATAATCGATACTGTCTTAACATTTTAACTCTGACGATAATAATGTGGTTAGTGTGGCATTATTGATACATTCCAACTTTCAATTTCTATCCAATTGTAATTACACTTTATTTGCACAATTGATTTTACTTTCAAAATATTGTGCAATGTAAGGTATTGTAGTCTCCCAAGTAAAAGGAACTTTGATTTCAAGAAGCAAGATGGATGACTTGCAAGGTGAACAGGGGAGAGAGCCGAAACCTCAGATAAGAAAGTCCAACCTGTTTAAAAGCCCTTGACCGATCCCTTTCTTTTTTATCAAATCTCCTAGGTTATAAAAACATTAAGAGTGTGGTAATCAAAGAACTGCAACATGATTGGCAAATGTAATATAACCCACAGTCAAGGTATCTTGTAGAGATTTTGAGTTTTTCTTTGCCCTCATGTAGGTTTTAGATCAGGAGATGGTGTACTAATAGTCTGTAGTTTGCAATAATCTTTGGTCTGTGCAGCCCGTTGAAACTCCTAGTGATTAAGGGCATCACAAATGATCATGGCTTAACTTGATTAGAGGTATTTATTTTTTACACTGTTAAAGGTTTTTACATTGTATTGTTTTTTTGTGCAATAGAAGGTTATAGTGGTCATGTTGACTAAGTTATATTTGTATTTTCTTTACATTGCTGCGTTTTTGGTTTGGCTTTCTTGACTTCTTCTTAAACAGTTGTTGGCCTTATTCTATAGCTTATGAATGGCTTATATTTTATGTTGATGATATCTGTGTATTTTAAGATCAGTTGCAGCCTTTATGTGCGACCCCTTCTCAGGGTTTCTTTGTTTTCCGCATGCTGAGGTTTTCTAGTTTTTCCCTTCCCTCATGAAGGTTTTAGAACAATGGATGATGTAATAATAGTCTGTAGTCTGTAATAGTCTGTGGTTTTTGCATCCCTTTGAGACTTCTTGTGATTCAGGGCTATACAAATAAACATGACTTGATTTGAAGTGTTTCATTTTTTACACTGTTAAAGGTTTTTACATTGTATTGTTTATTGTGCAAT
This sequence comes from Urocampus carinirostris, assembly GCF_059441175.1. Taxonomy (NCBI): domain Eukaryota; kingdom Metazoa; phylum Chordata; class Actinopteri; order Syngnathiformes; family Syngnathidae; genus Urocampus; species Urocampus carinirostris. Next base: position 15,082,543 of record NC_142365.1, read on the forward strand.
GAAAGGTATTATAGTCATCATATTGACTTTGTTATGTTTGTATTCTGAATCACTTATAACAGATAAATGTAGATTTAGTTTTTCAATACTGTTTAAGTTTGCATTGTAGTTATGTTAATTAAAAAATGGGCTGTTTGAGGCTGTTTTTATTGTAATTCTAAACTAAGTCAGAGTGAGCTTTCCAAGCAAAAAGTATGGGTACCCATCCAGTATTGTCTGATACTACCCTAAAATCCCAGTATCTCCCACCCCTAGTTTGATCTTACCCCAAAAATATCCTTTCATATCTAAAACAAAGCATACATTCCAGCATCTTCCAAAGCTAGGTTCTCAACCCATTACTGGTCATTATCACCTGGAGGTCATGGCAAAGCTTGGACTTTTGTGGCTATCTCATAAATCAAGTCAGCTCAGGTCCGGCTGGGAACGGGTGATAAATTAGGCCGAGCGTATTGATGAATGTGTACAGAAGGGACGAGAGAGTATTGGCAGGCTCTGACGGTGACCGCATTGGATTTCTCGGGTTAAAAAATAGTAAAATAAGGCACTGTTGGAGTCTGAAAAACATTGAATGTGGGGTTTATAGATTGGCGTGAACATTTCTAATTTTGATTTTTCAAAAAAGCACTGAAATCATTATTATTATTGTCACACAGGAGTATTCGATCCTATGACATCAGAACTGTGCCACGGATGCGCTAACCACTCATGCACCGTGCCGCCCAACTATTTCATTCATTGTTAAATAACTATATTGCAAACTTTAACAGTGTGAAAAAAAAAGATAAATATTCATGTTGCACCTGTTTCAGAACAAAATCCAAGAGAATCAAACCAAAAAAGCAGCAATGTTACAAAAAGCAAATGCTGTATAACAATGTCATCTAAAAGACTAAAATACCTTCCATTGCACAATATCTTTAAAATAAAGTCAGTGATGCAAATAAAGTGTCAAGTGTCCCTCATTGGCTCAGTTCCAGGTTTTTGCTCAGGAACAGAAAGATGTTTACATTTTGGGTTGCAGCCACTTGCTCTCTTTATGGTGAGCTTTTTTCACGATTTTATGTAAATTTGTGGTGTCGCCTCAGACCACTTTACCAAATAAATGACATATGGGATTGTTCTTTTCTGGAGCTGGAAAAAGCTCCACAATGCGTTGCGCTTCCTGTTTGGTTTGGTAATTTTTAGCTTCTGGTAGGGGATGGGCCCGTAGATGCTAATAGTTTGCCTGTCAGTCACAAACTCAGGCATAAACTCAAGAGTGTGGTCGATGGTGCTGGGTAAGTGAGAGAGAGAGAAGGGCTGTGCTGTCTACATAGAGAAGCGGCGCTTTGGGAAAATTGAACGATGACGTAGATGCCGATATTTGGATCGACCTGCCCACCCCTAATTGATAGTCAAAAATGATAAATGGCACATGGCAAAAAATTAGGTATCATTCGGTGGAAATAAATAACAGAATTATATTTTTATTCCTTTTTTTCCACTGTTTTCTTTTCTAGTTGTCTCATGTTTGCCACTTGGCTAGAGCATTCAAAGACCACTCTATATGTTGCTCAAAGGCAGAACAGTTACTGTTTGCAGTATCATTTACAGTGACAACAATTCAAACATTAATTAGTACGTAATTTGGTACAAAATGTGACCATAAACAAAAATCTTTATTCAAGTCATCACAATACGTTTCATGCTTACGAACAGTTATTGGCCAAAGTAAAAACAAAAGAGGATTTACAATGAGCGTTCAAAAGTTGGCATCTGCGTTGCCATCAAAGTTCTGCACTTCTCTTTTTCATTCCTCTTAACAACAATCAATTAACATCATAACCACAAAACGGCACTTAAAAACCACTCTATAGGCTTCTCAAAGGCAGAACAGTTACCATTTGCAGTATCATTTAATAGTTACTGTGCATTTCCAATTATATCAACCATATTTCCAGTATATAAGGCAGACCAGATTATAAGGCAGATTTACAAATTTTGGGAAAATGCGTTACTCGTGCCTTATAGTCTGGAAAATACGGTAATACAGTACAAAACCTGAAAAAGCTGACATGTTTTGCATCTTCAATGAAGATCAGGGGTTTCAAACTTGCGGCCCAGGGGCCATTCGCGATGATAGTTTGAGACCCAAATCTTAATATGAAAGTTGAAGGGACATTGTGTACTATTTCCCCACTTTATGTCGCTTTTTATGTTGTGCCACCAAAAACAAGTGCTAAAAGCACAACGGAAAAAGAGAAAATGTGGGCACTCAAATTGACCAAAAAACACCTTAAAAAAGAGAAATAGGAAAAGAAAAAATGACAAAAAAGAAAAAGAAAAGAGAACAATGAAAAAAAGAAATAAGAGAAAAGTAAAAGAACAGTGAAAAAAATAAAAAGGGAAAAATAAAGGAAAAGAAAAAGAGAAAAAAAATTGCATTTTTTTGCCCTTTCTTTTATTTATTTATTTTCTCCATTTTCTATTTTTCTGCTTTCTTTTCCCTTACTTTTTTATTCCCCTTTCCTTTTTTGCCTATTTTCCTTTTTTATTCTTCCCGATTTCTTAATCCATTTTGAGGAGTAAAATATTTTATCTTCTTTTTGTCTTTCATTGTGAAAGGCTGAAGAAAAAGGGTGCTTATTGCTCACTTGTATTGTTCGTAGTTTGTAGACTTCCTTGGACTTTTGGTTGCACTACACATGACAGCGATATCTAGTGGTCAAATATAAAACACTGTCCCTTTAAGAACAACGGAATGTTTTTATCAGCGCTGTTTTTGTGGAAAACCCTGTTTGGCCCAAGCTCACCCAAACCCTAGCTTCAGTGTCCCCCAACCTAATTGCGTTTGAGACCCCTGCTATAGATGTTGACACTGGTGTTTTGCGGCTACTGTTTAACCAAGCAGTTAGTAAGGTGTCTATTTCTCAAACTAGAGAATAAGGTATTTGTCCTCTGGCTTGTTTGTGTCCCCGAATTCTCTTTCTACACTGGATAGACAGAGCCTGTTTGTGATGTTCTCTGAAGGAAGTAGTATACACCGTTGCAGGAGATCTTCAGCTACTTGGCCATTTCAAGAATAGACTGTCAAATTTCACATGAAAGTTCTTATTTTCTTGCCATTTTGAAAGTTTGATCATACCCACAAACGTGATGCTCTCGATATTGGACTATGTCAAAGGAAAGTTAGTTTTATAGATTCAGATTCAGATTCAGATATACTTTATTGTCATTCTTGTACACGTGTATACAGAACGAAATGTCGATACATCTGACCCGCACAGTTTCCTTGAATGTACAGATATAAATAAAATGTTGTACTGAGTTAGAGTATTGAAGTACTAATATTATACTAAATAATTATAGCTATGTATAGTATTATACAGTAGTGCAAAGAGTGCAAGAGGAGCAGCTAACCAGATGCGCAAAATGAGCAGTCAGGTAAACAAGTCACTATACAATAACAATAACACCGGAGTTCGACAGTGCAGAGGAGAACAGATGTGCAAAGGAGTGGCTAGGTATAAGAGGACTGCCAGTAATGCAAAAAAAAAACAACAAAAAAACAGATGTACAGATTAGCAGCTGTGTAGGCTTACTGTGTGTGTGATTGACCATTTAACAGTCTAATGCCAGGGGGACAAAGCTGTTGCAGAACCTGGTGGTTCTGCACCGCACACTGCAGTACCTCTTCCCACAGGCTCGCTTCTCTTACCAGCTAAACTGCGTTCTGCTTTGCTAACACCATTGCACAAGGGTTCTCTAATTATCAATTTGCAAACAAAATTTACTATAAGACCACCGGAGTGCCATTTGTTGGGAACAGGTCTCAATTCACTTATGTACATATTGCATTAAAGAGCAGACATTTGCATCTAAAATAGTAATCCACCATATTAAAAATGTATGTTGTATATTCCTTATTTGTTAAGGACATTTCTAAGCAACCCCAAACTATTGAACGGTAGTGTATGTTTGGAAATATATGTTTAATGCACATAAACCCACACACTCACTGATAAAGTCACACTCGCAGACCCCCAGCTGCTGTGTTCATGTAATTTACGACCTCCACTGAACCCAGCGGAGTCATGAAATCCCCCACACACACTCTCACACACACGCAGGAGTCTTTCTCAAACAGTAGTGGAGGCCCACTGCACTGGAGTAGAGACCTCTTTGGGTTAATTAGAACGGCATCCCGAGGGAGAGAACTCCAGGTCGGAATAATGCACTGTAAGGATGAATGCGTGGAAAAGGTCCTTCGGTCGAATTTGAGAAGGAAACTGGAGCACGGAAGAGTTTTGATAGCAAGCTCAGCCAAAATCTAACATTCAGAGAATGTCACCCTTGGGACACTGTGCTCATGATGATATCAGTGTGGATGAGACTCCCTCAGGTCACTTTCCACACATGCTGAGTCTGTGCCTTGCCATAGGGGGTACTTATTTATTTTTATTATAATTTTGTTTTTATGTGTCTGTTTATTTGGGGTTTGAAGTTGTTAGATGGGGCAAAAGAGAAGGATTTAATTTCCTTAATGTACACTGAATGTTTTTATACAGCACTTTTACATTTTGATATGATTTGATTTCAAATAGTCAGAATAGTAATAATAATTTTAAAAAAATCATGACAGAAATAGGAATTACTATTCCAGAGTGGGAAAAATCAAATTTCATTGGCAGAAAACATTTCTCGATCTAGTTTTTTTTCCTAATTATTTTACCTTATTTTTGGGTAAATTTAGAGAAAAAATATTTAGAATGAGTACAATAATCTGCTGTCCAAGCCTAAAGTATTATTAATTTTAAAACATTTCAAAATACGAAAATGAAATAATAAAAATTGCCTGCATTAGCAGGTCATTTTTAGTAAGTATTATTTAATTTAAAAATGAAAATAACAAGTGAAAAATATCACAATTAATTCTTGATATGTGCTCCCTCAATGCATTTTAACCCTTGTGTTGTCAAGTCAAGTCATATTTATTTGTGACACCCTTAAGCACAAGGAGTCTCAAAGTGCTGCACAGACCACAGATGATTGCAAATCACAGACTATTATTACACCATCCCCTGATCTAAAACCAACACGAGGGCAAGGAAAAACTCCAAAACCTCAGCATGGGGAAAATGAAGAAACATTGAGAAGGGACTGCAGATGAGGTAACCCCCCTTCCAGGATGACTAGGCTGCAATGGATGTTGCAATATCAAATAATACGCAGATATCGTCAACAGGAAATATAGATCCTTCATAAGCTATAGAATAGAAGTGTGTTTATCCTCAGTAGGGTCGCGAGGTGCTGGAGCCCATCCCAGCAATCATCGGGCAGTGGGCAGGGGACACCCTGAACTGGTTACCAGCCAGTCGCAGGGCACACAGAGACAGACAACTCATCCGCTCATTCACACCTAGGGACAATTCGGACCGGCCAATTAACCTGACATGCATGTTTTTGGAATGTGGGAGGAAACCGGAGCGCCCGGAGGAAACCCACGCAAGCACGGGGAGAACATGCAAACTCCATACAGGAGGTTCGATCTTATGACCTCAGAACTGTTCCGCTCACGTGCTAACCACTGCGCCACCGTGCTGCCCGTGTTTAACTTCATTTTAAGGAAATCTTTGTATTTATTTATACAGCTCACAAGGGAATGTGAATAAAAAACATCTACTTGTTTCTATTGTTTGGACCAATCTAGGAAAAGCCCTGCGAATCTAAGTTATATACACCAGCATTCAGGGTTTTGACCACCAGGTTGTGGGTCATTTCAACCCAAGTACAGTCCAAGAAAATGATATTCAAAATGAGCGATATTATGTGCAACTGATAAAAGATTTTTGTATGTGGATCCCCAAAACTTGTTCTGTCTTTTGATGCATTAGAGCACAGGTCACGTCACGACATTTTTCTCGCTGTTCTATTTCCTGCTGGCCTACGTCACCCGACGTGGCGTAGCATTTCGATGTCTATTAAACGCCTCGTCAAGCGTGAGAATTATTACAGTATTCGCACTCAAGCAATCGCCGTCAGGTTAAGAGGTCCCACTTGTCTCGGAGATATGCCGGAAAAACCATTAAAATTCAAATGTTGGTCTTGTACACAGGCTTGTCACGCAAACGTGCTGTAATTATGCCCAAGGTAGAGGCGATTAATTTTTTAATGGATTCCATGTTTTATTCATAGAAGCTATCCAATCTTGGATGTGTCGTCAGAGGTCAAGAATACTTGTGGCATGCTTTTATGGATAATGTGTGTCAGTGTGTTTGTTTTGAGTGAAAGTAAAAGAAGGGATGGGTTTTGTTTCCTGACAGAGACCAGTAGGACCAGTTCTGCTGTGGGTCACAAGGAACTGCCAAACTTTTATAAATGAATGCATCGAGGAATACATTTTTCCAATTTGTGGCCAGGTTGCCAGTCATCTAATTCATTTATCATTCTTGTATTGTTTGTAGTATTTGCCAATTAGAGGTATTTTTCTTGGGTAAATTTCAGCCAGTGAACTGACATTAAAGCTGCTGTTAATCCCCACCAGCAACAACAAAAGACCAAGTGGATTGGATACACCCAGAGCGGCTCAAAAAGAGTCAACAGCTGGAGTTGGTCAGAGCACGTGTAAGTGGCTAAATTTAGCCAAGTGGTCACACACACTGCTTCACTACCTTTTCGCCATATGGGTCCACCTACACAACTCAATCACTGGATACAGAAAGCAACACTAAGAAAGTCCGGTCGATGTCCGGTCAAAGATCTGATCAAAGCCACTCCTATCATCTATCGGTGATTTTTCATACTGGAATCATTTCCAGAGGCTTAATATTTACTGATGAGTTGTGGCAGACCCTTTGTAATAGTTTTCTGATGCAATTAGCAAACACAACGTACTATTGAAACGCTGGAGTGAGTGCTGGTTTTTGGAAATGGGCCATTGAACATCAATGTAGATATTGCATTGAAAACCAGACATTTGCAGCTAAAATAGTTTAATCACATTGAATTTCACATTATCTTCTTTGAAAAAAAACTGTGCTATTCCTTTAAAATAGCGACCCTAAACTATTTAAACAGTAGTGTATCTATGATATTTGATTTTCAATTCTTTGCAGACTAGCGTCCAGAGAATTTGGGGAATGGATAGACACTCGATTTAGGAATGTTTATAATTCAAGATCGTGTGAAATATGGAGGTATTGTGGTTTCATTTACCTTGTTGGCACTTGTCTACGCTCGACGAGTTTGGCTTTCCGACAAACTGTAAGGAGCTGCAGCAGCCGAATGGGCAGCACCACCTCAACATTCCCAAATTTGGTCCCGTTCTGTTTTCGGTGTTTGGAAAAAGGACACAAAGCCCCCCGACTTAGAAAAAGTCTGCACGCTCTGCTGGAATTCTGCTTGTGATGAAAGGGAAAAAAATGAGTCTAAGATCATTCCAAAAGGGGACGTGGTTGCATAAATGTGAACACCCACTGTGATATCACTTTTTATAGATGTGTCTTTATGAAGCAATCGTGTTCAAAGTCAGGTTACACAATTCCAAGTGTCTTTGATTAATACACACAAGTTTAAGGGGTTCAAGTCAATAGGTGTCAATAGGTGAGAAGGGACCGCACATGAAGTAATCCCCCTTCCAGGATGACCAGGCTGTAACGGATGTCGCATTAACAAACATTGAAATTAAAAATAAAATCTATAATTATTAAAGTATAATATAAAATAAAGAATAAAAAACAAGATAAAAAGGATGACGAGGTTGCAATTGATGTAGCATTAGCAAACAAAGACATTGTCAACATGAAATATAGATCATTCATAAGCTATAGAATAGAAGTGTGTTTTAAGCCTAGATTTAAACAATTTCACTGAGGTTGCAGATGGAATCTGAGGGGGAAGAGCATTCCACAGGACCGGGGCCCGAATGGAGAACACTCTCTTCTTAGCTCTGAGGACCAGCATTTTTCAGAGTAAAGGCTCCTTCAAAGCCAATTTTTCTATTTCTTCAGCACCATTAGAGAAGGAATTTCGGTGTAAATCATGTATTTTGCAGATCCCACATATATATCTGCAATTGACGTATGCGATTTTTAATCCTGTGTGTACATTTATCAAGACATGTGATTTTTAGATCTTGAGTGAATCGTGATTTCGTTTTTGAGATATATCAAAATGATTTGTTTATTAAGTTCACATTTGCTATGACGTCATTTGTATATTGTCACTGTCATGTGAAAAAAGATTTTAATGTTTTGTAACATTTCATAATTTAAAAAAAATGTAGAAATTGATGTGTTTCTCAAATTAAAGCTCAATAATACATGCAAAAGGGCTCCTTTTCTTGCCTTCTAAGCTCATTTTTGGTTGCAGCTTGTCGCTCTCTACAGGGTAAGATATTTTAATGTGTTTATGTAAATTTCTGGTTCTGCCACAGTAGGAGACCACTTCACCATACAAATTACTTCTGGCATTGTTGTTTTTGTAGTTTAAAAAAAAAATCACACCTGACTGCGCTTCCTGTTTGTGTCACAGTTGCCATGGCGCCCAATTGGTCACAGCCGTGCGGCGCCAGGTTCTGTCACGGTTGCCATGGCGCCAAATTGGCCCCGCCCATAGACGACGGCTGAAACGCGTTGACGGATTGCTCACTGGGAGTACTTAAACTCGGTCCTTTGAGCCGTTAGTTGTCAGAGCGTCTGCAACACTCCTGTTAAACTCTGTGTGAAATGCCTAGTTCTGTGAATTTGCCGGTGTTTGATCATTTTTTATTTTTGGCCTGATCTGTTTGATTTTGACAACTCTTTTGTTCGGATCTCAATCCACTTCCGCGACCATCGATCCCCGGATCGAGTGTGAGCGCATTCCTCCTCTCCCTAATAAACTGTGAGTACGTTACGCTATTGGGTTCTCCATTCCTGTTTCCTGTCCTGGTTCATGACAGTCGTTTTTAGTTTTTTTTTTAGTGGTAGGCACATAGATTTTTCCCTCTCTTCTTCCTGGCAGGCAGGATTCAGCAGCAAGCCAGGTAGGGAAAGTTGCTAAAAGTGTGACTGTCATTCAATACTCCTACATAAACAAATTGAATTGCTGAGGTTTCTGGGTGATAAAGAGGAGGGCTGCGCTATATTCATATAGGAGTGGCGCTTTGAGGGAATTTGTGGAGGAATGAAGTATCGATTCCAGGAAAACAGTATAGATCCGATCCAATTACTTGCTTGGTATTGATAATATGGATACGTCGATCAATCTGCCCACCCCTGGTTGCATCCAATGCTGAGCAAATTTGGTTCGCGATAATTGTCAACTAGTCAGTTGTAGCTCAAATTCAGTAATATAAGACCAGAAAATCTCGTGTGGAACGCGCAACCAAAACTTTGAGTTTTTATTGGAGTCAAAATTATTTTTATTTCTGTGCGGCTTAGCACTAAATGATCCAAAGCCCGGTTGTTGCCGACTCTTGATCTTCTGTATCCGTTTATTTTAAACTACCGGTATATATGTGAGTCCGTGTTTGTATTACCACTGCTGTCATGTCCCCTCACCCTCACCTCACACGCACATAGGCACACCCAATGCAACAAGCTGACATGAAAAAAAAAGACCAATAGGCAGAGGAACGCTGAGTCAAGCCGCCCTCCACCCAGATACGTGCACAGAGCACGTGGCCTCGTCAAGAAATGGAAATCAAAATGTATGTCACGTTAGTGCGTTTATCCTGGCGTCACGCGTGTGCATCTGTGTAATTCGCGTGTGCATCTGTGATGATTTGGGTGTGTTTTCGTGATGATAGTCGGGCTAATGGTGACGAAAGAGCACGTCAAGCTGGAGGTGGAACCGCTAGCGTTGCTTATCAGGCAGCACAGCTGCACTTTCTTCAATGCGGGTGCAAATAAGATCCTTTCACATGGTATGATTTAAGAATTGCGGTTAAAAATGCTTGCTAGCTGGGGCTTGTTAGCATCCAGCTACCGGGGGTCTTCTTTTGTCGCTTGCACATTCTAATCTTGTCATCGGATCGCAGACAGTCAAGCAAGATTGTGATCTTTTACAGGACATGTGTCAAATGTGGCCCACATATCCTTTTATGTGATGAGACAATGTTGAGAAAAGCACAAGAGAAAAATTAGCTGGATGACTTGCTGTTTGAAGTGTGTCTGCTGGATTCAGCCAAAGCCAGGCACCACTCACAACGCACCTACGGTAGCTGTATTTGCTGACTCCCATTATTCAACCAGAGAACATTGTGGAAACCCACCCTGATATTATACTTAAAATAAAGCCCACAGACACGCTGTACAAAAAGTACATTTTAAAAAATAGCAACAGAATGTCTTCTCAGAAGTTTAAAGGACCTTAACTCCCATCTGTAATAGATATGAAATTCAGGTTCCATGTTCAAGTCAATATTTTCATAAAACAATGAAATTTAAAAGCAGAAAGACTTTTGCATTATAAACTCCATCATTTAAATTACTGTTTGTATGCTATGTTTTGTCACTTTTAATGATTTTTACCCGAGTAAAATAAACGGTAGTGGAAATAAATTCAATTTAATTATTTTATTTTTTTACTAATGAACAGTTGATAAACACTTGGATCCCTTTACCACTAGGGTCGTAGGGGCACCATTTTCTATGGTGTGTCTCGGGCAAGTACAGCCTTGTGGCGCCCAAATCTTAGCGAAGGAAAAAAAATGTTAAGTAAAATAAACCTCTCAACAATCGTTTTATAATTAAATATTACATAACTGAATGACAGTTTAATTGCGAGCCTTCAAAAAGCCTCCAGCCCTCCAGCTAAGCCACACTATTTATACCATTCATGTTTGGCCCGTGTGAGAATGTTTTTTCAACCATGTGGCCCTCGAGTTAAATGACTTTAACACCTCTGTTTTACCGGAAGACCTGATAAGCAAATAAAAGTATACTTGCAAAGCATCGAAATACAACTCAAAATGCCAAATAAAACCTTCATATTATGCATTAAAAGAAAAATTTGCAACAGCCACAGGCTTGCGATATTTAATAATTATAATTATTTATACAAGAAGACATAAGATGATACAAATTGATTTTGTTAATGGGGAGACATGCAACAACTACTAAAATTGCAGGAAAAAAATTCAAATGTGTTAAAGGTCTGTTGGTGTAACACCTTAACTGAAAACTGTAGTGAAATTCTATAGATTCTGGACCAAACTGTGTCGTCCCATTGCACGCCCTAAAATTGAAAAATATAGGGACCCCTCTGTATTCTCGGCTTCGGTTACTGCTGGTTCACTGCTTTTTGGATTTTGAATTAAATCTAATAATTTTATTGTCACTTATATCGACTGTGTACAACTGTAATAGACTGGTGCGTGCGGTGAGTCAAACAACCAGGGTGGGCGGACACATGAGTCAATGTGTCCACCCCCACACAAAACAAACTGCGAAGCACAGCTAATAGCTGAGCCAGTATTTTTGTTGCTCAATGCATTGAAAATAAATTCATAAATTAAATCAGACTCTGAGGAAGGTAAGAAGAGCGCAAAATAATGGTGATCACCAGCGGGTGCTCCGACATTGTTATCTGGTCTGGGAAGCGACTGAGGTGGCTTCGGTATAGAAGGAAAATAGCCACGTTGAAGGTCCAGCCTACTGCTACTGCTACGCTAGGTAATAACTCTCTTGAACCACCCGAGCCAAGCGTGTATCTCACCAACACCGGATGCAATTATCTTTTATCTTTTTTGTTTTTTTTATCCTCACAGTAAAATGTGAAAGTGGAGTGCCACGTCCAATTTCGTTGAAACATTATGTTCAATTCATTTTGTAACAATGATAATAAAGGTACGGTATATTCTATTCTATTCTATTCTATTCTATTCTATTCTATTCTATCCATTGCCTATTAAACAAATTACCTGGTGTGTGGGAAACCGCTGCATTCGGATGGTTGTATTTTAATCATTGCCGAGACCGGTCTTAACTCAAAAATACCTGATGTTATTGGCAGCTAGCGAGCTGCTCTCTAAATCGCTTTCTTACTCCAAGAAAAGAAGCCCTCTAATTTCGTTGTACTTTTGTATAATGACAATAAATTATTCATTCAACTGCAATTCTGTTCTGTGTTTTTATTTGTAGATCAATAGTTGTTATTTGGTTAAAGTCGTATACTCTCAGTCAGTAAGGACATCATCTCGAGGTAAGTTGGATCCTTGCGGGCTTTCAAGAATGTGCAATGCTACTTTGTGGATTTTCACCTTTCATAGGGGTGATGGTCCCCATTGACCACAATAACATATAGATTAGTGTATGTGGGATAGACTACCATTACCCTTTTTCTCTCCGAGCCATGTACTCATAAAAAGAGCCATACCTGGCTCGGGAGCAGTACGTTTCCGACCCCTGCCATAGTCCATAACCAAAATCACACACGTGTGTCTGAGATGCCGCTCATATCCTTTTAGTCATTGGCAGGCTTTCATGTAACCGGACCTGTGCACATCTCTCTCTTTTGTCTCAGCCAGGCAGCAAAAGTGGGCAGATGGCTGGATCAAAACCCATCAAACATTTACAAGCTCACGCACACAACAGGGTGGACGCTGATATCCCAGACACACAACGGACACACAAACCTGAAGCTGCAAGAACGTCCTTCACTCCGGACTTTTGAATAATTAGTGTCAGAGTCCCTATTCATATCCAATATGATGCCAGTTGTTTCAACATGACCTTACTTGATTAAACTACTGTAATTTCTGGACTATAAGGCGCACCTAAAAACCCTAAATTTGCCAGAAATTTGAAAGTGCGCCTTATGACCCGGTGAGCCCTATCTACTGCAGAATACGGTAGATGCAATTGGAAATATGTCAATGATGGACACAATTCGTCTATCGAATTATTTAAATGTAAATATATTTGAAATCAAATTGTAATCCAGCATAATAATCATTAGCTTTACTAAACATACCTGGAATTTGATTACATCTTATTTTCTGTAACTATAACGGAATTAAAATTACATGTTTTTGTATCCTAATTACGTAATGCAGTTACATATCTTCTGTTACTCCCTGTCGAACACTGAATGGCACACATACCTTGGCTGAAAAGAATAGGTCACTCATTCTTATCAAGCTGGCTTATTTTTCCTGGTAAAAATCTGGTTTGATAGCACATGAAATTTCGTACGCTAACATTTGGAGTAAGAAATTTCACAATGAAGTGTGTGAATTTTACGACAAAATCGAATGCACGACAGCGTGTATTCGGATACTGATTGGCACATATGCCTTGGCTAAGAGAAATAGGTCAGTCATTCTCTTTAGGGGGATTATTTATTCCCTGGTAAAAATCTGGTAGCACGGCAAGTGGAACTACGTATGATTACGTTAGAAATCCGAACAGTCCAATGAACTGTGTGAATTTCCGACAAAATGGAATGTGCGACAACGCGTGTTCTAATACTGAATGCCACACATGTCTTGGCTAAGAAACATATCTCTCATTCTACTCAAGTTGGATTATTTTAGGTAGGCACATTATCAGCTATAAAAATAAATATACAAATGCTAATTCATAAAAGGTAAACTACATCAGGAAAACTACGACTTGTGAAGATAAAAGACCAATTATTTGTTTATAGCAATTTTTATTTATTTCTGAAAATTCTCAATATCCGTCAATCCACACAAGAGTTAGTCGACTTCCTCCTCCGTGGTAAAGAAGTGGCCGAAAAAAAGCGATCCGACCATTTTATCAACCGCATCAAGCTTTCTTATTCCACTTTCAAAAGAAACAACTCGCCTCTTCTTTACACTTTACACCAACCATATTGAATGGATGCACGAGATATTAAACAATAAAAATGTTCTTACCGTGCTGGAGATACAGTATAGAATGAAAGGAATAGGTAGCGGATTTTTTTTTACTTTCGGGTGGATGCTGGGTGACCTCTCACAGAGCCACCACATGCCGGTAGCCGCGGAAAGAAGCACTACAGTAATGTCCTGTACTCGGAAAAAGGTGCACACAATACAAAATCTTCAGCAATGTACGGATACTTTTCGACATACCGAAAAAAAAAAATTCAAATCTACCATTTTACATAAGTCGAATGGTCGTAAGTAGGGGAGCGTCTGTATTATCATTAATGGATATCCATTTATGGCGTCTCTTTATAAAATGTTTATTTATTTTCAAGTTGGATAATTTCAGCCTGACGCTAACAAATAGCCTTATTTTTTAGAAATAACATGCAACAAGTGCGTTATTGATGTGAAAATGTGTCACTCCTAAACGTTATACAAGTGCTCTAATACTGAACGATTGAGAAAAATAGATCGCTTATTCGTATCAAGAGAGATTATTTTTTCCCTAGTGAAAATCTGGTCGCACGGCACTTGAAATTCCATTGTCTAACGTTGAACCGTGTGACTTTCGAACAAAATCGAATGCACGACAACACATATTCGGAACCGGAGAGCCCCGGAGATTCGGTTGCCAAGTCAACGGCGGCCACCTCCATGCGGCAGCTGCCTCGTCTTCACCTCTGCTCCATATTCTTTTACGATCTAATCCCGGTCGGTTTGCAACGTTTTTGGAGAGGTACCGGTGATGTGTGCTAATGTGCCATTTGTAGCTTTGATGCGCGTCACCTGGTTCCGTTTTGTTCGACTTTGCCGTCGTTAGCTGTGCTAATGAATTATAGATAACAAGGATTGTGTCACTTTGAAAGGAGGTTAAAAATAGAATCATTGCACATAGATGCGATGCAACTTTTTTCCATGTTATATAAATCAGTAATGGGTTTGAATTGAATTATTTTTAATTTTGAGTTAATCAATAGGTTACACTAAATATTGCACACTGGTATTTGAATTTAAAATTTTACTGATGTAAGAAATAGCTAGCTAGTTAGCAGGTAGCTAGCGTGTAATAATTCACCACCAGAGGTCGTTGTGGCTTAGAATGGTGAAGTAGTGTGTGCATTGGACGAAGACACACTATGAAAGACCAAAAGATTCAACTTTGCTAAATTCGGAGGCCTACTTCTATATTTTCATGTGTTAATTTCAGCAAGAGAGAAGCTGCTGTTAATCCTTTCCAGCAACAACAAAACTGAGCGAGCTGAATACCCCCGGAGTGTCTGAAAAGAGCCAATAGCTGGAGTTGATCAGAGCTGGTCTAAGTGGCTAACTTCAGTGGCTAGCAGGAGACGCTTATAAAAGGTCCATTTAAATATTACAAAAGCAGGCTGCATTTACAATAGTGTTTGGCAGTGACCCATAGCCTGTAGCCCAGTGGCTAACATGAGTGGCTAGAGAAGGAAACTTTGGGGAAATAGGTAGGTGACGGAATCACGGGACGCAACGACGTATGCTTGCATGACTAGCTGTGGAAGGCGAATGACACTAAGGGACAAAGCAGGAGCGGCTAACAATAACCCCGTGGGCAATTAAGCCATGAGTATGTCTTCATTTCACAGAACGAGCTTTACACACCACGAGGGGTGCTATACAATCCACACTGGTGCTTTAATGTCTATGCTTGATGTAGCTAAATGAGATGAAAAGTAGTAGTATCGATCCTTTTTTTTCTCTTAGAGTACATTGCAACATCTCACAAACAGTGTCTCACATCTCTGCGATTTTTTTTCACCCCAATAATTACCCATAATAACTTAAGGCAGTCTGGGACCAGAAATCGACTATTTTTCAGCCTTGGATGTCCTCTAAGCTGATAAAACATACGTCACGGTTAGCTCTTGAACACACCTTAGGCCACGGCGTAAATGCTTGCTCCCTCAACGCTGCAGCAGGGCTCATTGAGATGCACAGCTTGCTCTAAAGTGAGCCCTGCCAAGGCGGAGGCATCCATTTAGCCGGTAGAAACAGGCGGCCATTGATGCACTTCAACACACCAGAAATAGATAAGATCGCTTTAAAAAGAGAACTGAGCATTAAAAAAAGAAACATGGGGGGAAATTGTGCTATAAAAGTGCTGAAAAATATGTACTGTAGTATGAAAGTGGCGGTAGACCTTCAGCTAGCTGTGATTTGATAATGTTGCTGCAAACAAAAGCTTCCCGTCATCTATGGTTCATTTAAGAACCTAATGTGAGGATAACTAGTCCTAGCTAACTAGCGCAAAATACTTTTCGTGTGATACTGTGTGATTGTGAATTTCTGAACATTTCAAGAACAAAAATCATATCTTCTTTTTTCAGATGTTCAACATGAAATGGTTCCATATCGTGGCAGAAAATTATCAGAGTAGAAGTACTGACTGTTGACTATTGAGTTATTGTGTTCATTATGATTTTTCCCCAAAAAAATCAAATTGACTTCATGGTAAATACCGAAAAAGACAATACCAGCTGTCATTTGTGTGGAAAAGTGGTCTGCTACTATGGCAATGTCACAAATTTACATGAAGTCATGAAAAAAGCCCACCCTACAGAGAACAAGCTCCAACCAAAAAGGTAAACATCTTACCGTTCCTGAACAAAAACCTGTCAATCCGTTGTCACTATGGCAACAGAGTCGATGGAAAAAAATGGTGCTTTATTTACTGACTTTGTTTTCAAAATAGTGTGCAATGGAAGATATTTTAGTTTTCTAGGTGACCTTGTTATACATTATTTGTATTTTTTTTAATGAAAACTTTATTCGAACACTAAAATAAAAACAGAACAAAAACAATAACTCAACAACCAAATAATATTACATAATATGTTCAAAAAGGGGTAGTCAGAAGCAAATGCTTATAATCCCTACCCCTTCATCTTCCCTATTAAAAGCACCAATTATGTAACAACAATTGTAATACTATTAATAATAACAGTTATGATATAACAACAGCAACAATAACACAAAGTTAATCATAGTTCTAGACGCACTATTCCCAATCTCTCATATCACTCATACCCGATTTTCATTACATTGCTGCTGTTTTTGGTTTGACTCTCTTGGCTTTTGTTCTAAAACAGTTGTAATGGAAATATTTCAACTTCTTTTTCATACTGTTAAAGTTTGCAATGTAGTGATTTAATATAATAATAATATATAGTAATAATATCACTAGAAAAATGTTTATTTCAAGAATTTTCCATGTTTTGTTTTAGGAAGACCGCGACCCCCCGAATAGCATAAGACCTTTCGCCTCTCTCCAAAGGTGAAACCAAATGATGGGATCACCATGACAACGACATGGCGGTTACATTGCTCCGTGGAGACAAAACTTGAGTCATCAAAATCGAAAAAGAAAAACACTAAAAACCGTGAAGCTGTAATTCTTATACACAATTCTTTTAACATTTTCTTTTTCATTTCTCGTTCTGTTGTCTTTTCCAATCACTGGCCTCCATTTTGTTTGCACCCACACCCTCACCATAGCAACCATCAGGGTCAAGGTGGTGAAATGAGGACGAGACAGTGAGAAAAAACGGCAAAAGTTGAACAAGACTTTGAAAGCTTTTAGTTAAACATAAATAAAATACAACACAAATAGGTCAGTGGTAATCTGGGGTTGGCTATTTACGAATAAATAATGCAGTCTGCCTCCATTTTATAAATAGCCTGGAGGTGGAAAGCTCACAGTGTTCTCACCATCCAGACATATGTAGTTTTCTAAAAACCGACTAGCCAGTAAGATCCATTTGGTCTGAGGATTGATAAACAATCCTGTGACGTCCATCTTTAATGTTTGGTTCAGTTAGAGTGAGTAAGTGTGCCTGTGCTATATTTTTTGGTCTTGTCGTTTTGACACTCAAGTTATTGCTCCATCCATATTTGAGTACATCTATTGGATGTATCTATTGGAATTTCCTTTTCATGTTTTGTTCAGGTAAAGCTAGTTTATCTTCCAACATATATTTCCTAGTCTTGCCACTCTTGTCTTGTCTATCCATGTGTGAGTACAAATTAATTGCCTTTTTTCATGTTTTGTTCAGGTAGAGATAGTATTACAACACATTCTGTGTTGTCTCTTCTCATGTTTTGTTCAGTTAGAGCTGGTTAGGGTGCCTGCGTAATATTTATTGATCTTGTCGCCTTGCCACTCTTGTCATTGTTCTATCAACGTATGAGTACTTATGCATTATTGTCTTCCTTTAATGTTTTGTTCAGGTAGAGCTAGTTAGTGTTCCAACATATGCCGTGGCTACCTTCATGTTTTCTTCAGTTCAAGCTAGTTAATGTGCATTTTATTTCTTGTTCTCGTCGAGTCTGCACTCGTTATTGATCTGGGTATGAGTACATAGCTTTTGTTAATTTTCATGTTTTGTTTATTTAGAACTAGCTGGTGTTACAACATAATATGCCATGTCATCTTTCATGTTTTGTCCATTTAGAGCTTGTTAGTGTACCTGGTTTATATTTATTGGTCTCCTTGTCATGGCACTCTTGTTAAAATGTCTATCCACATGTGAATACAAAACCAATGTCGTCTATATTTCATGTTTTGTTCCAGTAGAGCTAGTTAGAGGTCCAACATATCCTGCGTTGTCTCTTTCCATGTTTTGTTTCAGTAGAGGTAGATAGTGGTCCAACATATCCTGTGTTGTCTCCTTGCATGTTTTGTTCTGTTAGAGCTTGTTAGTGTGTCTGGTTTATATTTCTTGGTCTTATTGTCTTGGCAATCTTGTTATTGTCTTTCCACATGTGACTAAAAGTCCATTGTCCTTTTCTTTCGAGTTTTGCTCAGGTAGAGCTAGTTAGTTGTCCGGGGTTATATTTATCTCACACTCTTGATAATGTTCTATTCACATGTGAGTACATACCTATAGTCCATCCATCCATCCATTATAGTCGTCTTTTTTTAATGTTTAGCTCGGTTAGAACTGCAATGTCTGCTTTCGTGCTTTGTTCAGTTAAAGTTACTGACTGTGCCTGCATTATTTTTATTGGTCTTGCGGTCACAGCACTCGCATTGTTGTTCTGTCCACAGGTGGGAATGTTTCTTATGTCGTCCTCCATTCAAATCTGGTTGGTATTCTAACATATTCGCTATGTCATCCTTTCATGTTTTGTCTATTTACATGCTGTTAGTGTTTCTACACAACTGTAGCAGGGATGCATTTTCGAGCCTGTGCTAGTGACGCTTTGAAGTATTTGAATCCTGAAGATCCTAAAAAAACGTCCTTGTTCTGTCTCTGTTCACGATCTGATACAAATTATTTTCAATAAATCAATCATTGTCTAAAATCTGCAATGCCAGCGACGCCAAAACCTGACAAGACTGTTTTAACAATCAGTTATTGGTCTTGCTCTTGTCCAAATGAGGAAGTTTAACAAGGTAAAGGCCACCCAAAGGGACATGTATAAAATTTCAGGTCACAGAGTGGGCATGATAGATGATCTGATTGCGAAAAACAATGGCTAACCTCCCTATGTGATTGAACACCAACATGGTGTCTTTGGTTACGGTTACCATAGAAACAAACATTAAAGCTGCATGTATGGTTGCCCAGGATAAACCGTCCGATCCACGCTATTTAGCTTTTGGTTTTCTCTTGACTTCTTTCTCACTCTTAGAATTGATAATTACGGACAGGCAATACAGTAGATCAGACTTCAATAAGATTGCGATTTCAAAAAACGGTCTGATCATCTCTGGGGGGTGTTTCTACGGTGTTTTGGCAATTTCTGGCTAATATGTAATACAAATTGGATTTTTAGTCACACAACCAATAGCATCATCGGCAAATAACTTAGCTTTAGTGGCTAGTCTTGCGTTAGCTGTTAGCATCAGTCCAGCAGTAATTGCATACTCATCAACGCTACATTTTGTGTGTAGATTACAGATTTTCACCCCTTTAAAAACCTTCAGTTTTTGGGAATTTCAACAGCAATAAAAAACTCTCGAGGCTAGTGTTTTAGTCTACAGAAGCTTTATTTTGAAGCAAGACTACCGCTTTTCAAATTCAAAAGGTTGGCATGTATGCTAATGTCATATAATTTAGCAGATAATTACGGAGTCACACACCCTAACTCCTAATGCTAGCCACACGGCCGCTAGCCAGGAATGCTAGTGTCTTTACAGAAATTGCAAATTTTGATTAAAAAATTGCTATATTTAAATTAAACCCAATATAGTAAGTAGATCCATTTTTCTTGTAAATCATGGTAAAAAAAGATTTTTGAATCAATGCAATCAGGATTCAGGGCTAACCACTCTACTGAGACAGCCCTGATTAAGGTAACCAATGATCTTCTACTGGCAGTGGACTCCGATACTTCATCACTCTTGCTGCTGCTGGACCTTAATGCTGCTTTTGACACTGTGGACTATAATATCTTACCAGAACGGTTGGAAAAATGGATTGGTCTCTCAGGAACCGTCCTCTTATGGTTCAGATCCTACCTCTCAGATAGGACGCACTGTGTTAAATATGGCGAAATGACATCTGAGCCCTTTAGTGTTACCTGTGGTGTTCCGCAGGGTTCAGTACTTGGCCCCCTACTTTTCAGAATTTACATGCTTCCATTAGGTGATATTATTTGCAAGTATAATATCAGTTTCCATTGTTACGCAGATGACACTCAACTATATCTTATGATGGCGGAATCTGCCACACTAAATTGTGGAAATTTGGAGGCCTGCCTCACTGAGATAAAAGAGTGGATGTCACTCAACGTCTGGCGCCTTAACTCTGAAAAGACCAAAATGTTAGTTATTGGTCCATCTAAATGCCGTGACTTGCTCTCAAAAACTGCTCTGAACATTGTAAAATCACCCAGAGTGACTCAGTTAAAAATGTAGGTGTGAGCCCGATCTGTCCTTTCAAACACACGTGAAGAATATTACTAGAACAGCTTTCTTCCATCTTCCCAACATTGCTAAAATTCGTCCTATGCTGTTTCTGTCGGATGAGGAGATTATAATTCACGCGTGTGTGACTTCCCGTCTCGATTACTGTAATGCACTACTCCCCGGTCTCCCGAAGTCCAAAATCAAAAGCCTTCAGCTGGTACAAAATGCTGCAGCGAGGCTTTTAACTAAGACAAGAAAGTTTGAGCACATTACCCCGATTTTAGCTAACCTGCATTGGCTCCCTGTTAGTTTAAGATGTGATTTTAAGGTTCTGTTGGTATTATACAAAATCACGCATGGACTTTCTCCCTCATATCTTTAAGATTTAATTCCCCCCTATGCTCCGGTCCGAAGCCTTCGCTCTGAAAACGCCATTCTACGAGTGATCCCAAGAGCCAGGAAGAGATCTGCAGGTTCGAGAGCGTTCTCCATCCGGGCCCCGGTGCTGTGGAATGCTCTTCTCCCTGAGTTTTGATCTGCAACCTCAGTGGAAATGTTTAAATCTAAGCTTAAAACACACTTCTACTCTATAGCTATACTATATATTACTATATATTCTACTCTATATATTAGATCAAAGCGGCGCTGCCACGAGCGGGTGCTTTTTCCAGCAGCTGCCCTATTGTTTTATTGTCTGCTCCTATCTTCAGTGTTTTTTCTTCCCGTTTTGACAACTACACTATGGATTACTTCTATCCTATGGACATGGGTTTTGTATTCAAGGAATTTCAACTCCTTGCCCTGAAAAATTCTCGTGCCGGCGTGATGAAGGGGCCTATCGTGGAAGGAAAGCCGGAGCTAGCGAAGCGGCTAGCGGCGTTATAAGTCTTCGGTACCATCCGTAATCATGGTAAATGCGAACTCACGACCAAATAAGATCATCGAGTGCTGGTGGAAAACATCGAAGCGCACAGGGAGCGCAGTTGCTGTGTTTTGCGGAAACGTGGCTCACGTTTAGCATTCCGGACGCTAACGTGTAGCCACCCGGAGCTACCCGGAGCAATCCGGCTTCAACGCCGCTAAACAGAGACACGAAAGCCGGGGCGAATCGGAGAGGAGGCGGACTTGCTAACACGAGGTGGTGTATCCCTGGATTTTCACAAAGAAAAGTTTTCCATCTGCCGCAGGGATGTCGAATTTTTGGACTGGCGTGACGTCATCCACTTCGCTACAAGCACCCCTAGGGCATCATGTTCATCTGTTAATAAACAACGGGGTAGACTGCTGGAAGTGTGAATTTCCCTACGGGGATGAATAAAGTATCTATCTATCTATCTATCTAGCATATGAATATTCTATATTTTATGTTGATAATATGTGTAGTATTTGCCCTCATGTAGGTTTTAGATTAGGGGATGGTGTCATAATAGTCTGTAAAAATAGTTTGCAATAGTCTTTGATCTGTGCAGCCCTATGAGACTCTTTGTGATTAAGGGCTGAACAAATAAACATGACTTGACTTGACTAGACGTGCTAATCAGTTATGCTGAATATATTTCCTCAGTAGTCATGATGAAATCGAGGTGGAAATTTACTTTTTTTTTTTTTAAATTGTGATACATTTTAGCTAATTAATTTCCTTAATTGTAGATATTTTTTCCTACAGAAAAGGGATAAAGTGATGGTGAAACTGCTGCCTAACATAGAAAATTGGACCCTTTTATCAGGAGTGGACGGATCCATCCAAGTATCTATATTATCAATACTTAATGAGTGCTTTGATCAGATCGATAGTGTTGTCCTGGGATCAAAAAGTCACTCGTCCATCAATTTGCTCAACGCATTGGTTTTTATACAGATAGGTCAGCCCTTCTTGCTCTCACCCAGTTAACTCGGCCACTCTCTAAGTTAAGCCCTGAGTTGTGACTGACTTTTTGGTTTGACACTCTTGGCTTTTGTTCTGAAAGAGCTCTCATTTAAATATTGTTTTTTATTTATACTTTCAAAGTTTGCAATGTAGTTATTTAAGAAAAATGAACCACTTTCAGTAATTAAATCTCTGTACTTTGTCTATTGTAATCATAAACTTTCTCAAGGGAGAAGAGTTCAATTATTCAATGATCATGACATTTCCAAGCAAAAAGTATCAGTATCGGATCGGTTATCTACTTTATATTTACTTGGATCGGATCAAAACCAAAATTCGCCCTCCGCTACATTCTATTTTGCAAATTTGATAGAGGCGCCTCCGATTTGACTGGCCATACCCTTAAAAAAATGCATATGCATGAAAATTAAAAACGTTAGCATTGAGAATGTCACAAGTTGATTGGGCTGGTGCCCTAAATTTCACAGCTGCAGTTTATGACCCCCCGTTGTCACTGTTGCCCCATCATGAATGCTCCAAAACAGCTGAGGGCAGCGACAAAGGCATTCACTCTGTATAAGCAATGGCCAATAATATACAATCAGCCATGACAAAGAAAATAATGTTCCGTTTATTTCACGTTGTCACAATAGATCGAAACAATACGTGTATTTATGTGCTTGGTAATTTGCTTTGATGGAAAGCTGTTTGAAACCTAATCAAAAGGGCTTACAAGGCCTAAGTATCATTATAGGGGTCGGCTATTGAAAGTTAGGAGGCAAGGCATATTTATTTATATAACCCTCTATCACAAAAAGTCTCAAAGGGCAGTACAGAGCACAACAATAGACACTTTATATTGGTTTACTGTTGACTGTTGTGAACAAAATATTTGAAGTCCAATTACCTATTTCTACTCAACCAGATGCCTCAATTTTTGAGAGTTTGATTTATATAATTTTTCACTGCAGTGTTAAATGCACTTTATATTGTTGAACTGTTTACTTTTGTTGTGTATAAATAATTTAAGTACAGTAGCATATGTCTACTTGAGCTGTCTCACTAGAGATCATGATTTAGATAGATAGATAGATAGATAGATAGATAGATAGATAGATAGATAGATAGATAGATAGATAGATAGATAGATAGATAGATAGATAGATACTTTGTTCATCCCCGTAGTGAAATTCACACTCCCAGCAGTA
The DNA here is from genome assembly GCF_059441175.1 of Urocampus carinirostris. NCBI lineage: Eukaryota > Metazoa > Chordata > Actinopteri > Syngnathiformes > Syngnathidae > Urocampus > Urocampus carinirostris. The sequence continues at coordinate 15,106,341 of NC_142365.1, forward strand.
TTGATTTCATAGGGTGAAACTCAATTTATATTGTTTTTACATTTGACTTTTATAATAATAATAATAATAATTTCCTTTGTATTGTCATTCTTCGTAACAATGTACACAGAACGAAATGTCGATACACCTGACCCGTTGTAGCGAGTCGGTGCAGCCGCAGCCAGAGGGCGCCGCCATTATACCAATTAGGTATGTCTCGGTCGAGGCGCGAACCAGCGACCTCCCAGTCTCAAAGCCAGCACACTACCATCTAGGCTACTGAGTGAACAAATAACTTGAAGAGCAGTAGTCTATGTCTACTTGACCAGATGTCTCAGGTGTTGAGAGTTAGATTTGATTCAAAAAACTCACTTTATATTGTTTACTGCTGATTGTTATTTCACTATTTTGTTTACTCGTGTTGCACTTCAAATGTAGGATGAAGCTGTTGCAGGCAAAGTGCTGGAAATATTATAAATGTTATGAATGTACAGTATAGGAAACTGTATACTTATATTTTTGTACGTATTCTTATTTTGCTTAATGTTGCCCTTAAACATTATTACATTAGTTTTCCTTACTCTGTTTTCTGATACACTTTAACAGTATAAAAAATTAAATGTATTACAATAGTTTCAGAACAGAAGTCAAGAAATTAAGAACCAACAAGGCAATGTAAGCAAAATACAAATATAATAAGGTTAACATGCCGACTTTACCTTCTATTCCACAATGTTGTGAAAATGAAGTGCAAATAGTAAAAACAATACAATATAACTATCTTTAACAATTTAAATAATAAAATACTTCATTTAAAAACAGTTTCAGAACAAAAGTCTAGAAAGTCAGACACTAAATATATGCAATTTCAGAAAATATAATTGATGTAAAAAAACTGAAATACCTTAAATTGCACAATATTTTGAAAATGAAGTGCAAATATAAAATAATACAATCTAAAAATATTAACACTTTAAAACTTGAAATACTTCTACTACAACAACTGTTTCAGAAAAAAGGCATGAGAGTAAAAACAAAAAAGAAATCAGCAATGTATCGGAAATACAAATTCTGTACTTTAGTTTTAACCAGACCACTAAAATACCTTCCAATATTTCTATAATAAAGCTATTAGTACATATCAAGTGTAACACAAATGAAGCAAATTTAAATGTTAAAATGCATAATCTTACAACCCACTAACAGCACTATCATTGTGATGGTTAAAATGGGAGGACACTATCGATCCCATGACAATAGCAATGATCCGATCCAAGTCCTCACTCAGTATCGATAATATAGATGTTTGGATCGATCTGCCCATCCTTTTGCATTCATACAGAATGAAAGGATTGCAGCAGCAGCCCACGTGACCTTTCCAATCTCACACTAGGTTGCATCTGCATGAGATAAATGTGTTACATGCCACAAAAACAAGAAATACATCTTTGGAAGAGTCACATGACTCACACTAATTGAACCTTGTCTTGTAAACAGGACACTCGTGTGACTGATAGCGTGAAAGCCGTGTCGTCTTTCAGAGCATTATTAACAAACACACACACACACACACGAAAAAAAGAAAATGCCCAGCAGTGTGGGTTAACTCAATAATGATGACTGATAATGAGCACGCTGTTGTCTTGGAAACAAAGCCATCTGCAAGCTTGATTTGATAAACAGAGTGCCCTTCAAAAGCGCCTCGTGTGTGATTCACGGTCTGCGGAAAAATAACACGTGATAGAGGTGCTTTCAGGTGACGGAACAGTGAAGATGTGTTTTATTCCAAATTTGGAAAAAAAAATTGGATTACGGCAAAATAATATTATTAATAAAACACTTCAAAAATATGAATCTATTGTCCAATTTATATCAATAAGAAAACAAATTTAAAAATGCATTTTATAAATATATTTTATATATATAGGTATATATGCGGGCAGCACGGCGGCGCAGTGGTTAGCGCGTGTGTGGCACAGTTCTAAGGTCTTGGGAACCTCCTGTGTGGGTTCAAATCCAGCTACCGGATTTACTGTGCGGAGTTTGTATGTTCTCCTCGTGCTTGCGTGGGTTTCCTCCGGGCACTCCGGTTTCCTCCCACATTCCAAAGACATGCATTTCAGGTGGATTGGCCGGTCCACATTGTCCCTAGGTGTGAATGAGCGAGCGAGTTGTCTGTCCCTGTGTGCCCTGCGATTGGCTGGCAACCAGTTCAGGGTGTCCCCTGCCCACTGCCCGATGATTGCTGGGATGGGCTCCAGCACCCCCGCGACCCTACTGAGAATAAGCGGTGCAGCTAATGAGATGAGATGAGAAGTATACTGGTATATGCCGAAACAGGCAAGGCATATCAGTCTTTCTTTTTTGTTTTTTTATATAATGTATATATAAACAAAATAAATAATTGAAAGTTCCAAAAATCCAAAATATATACGTATTTTGTATACTGTAAATACTATATATTGATGTGTAAATTATAAATATATGTACATATGTAAAATATTCTTTGACTAAATAAATATATACAGTGGGACCTCGGTTATTGCGGTTAATGGGGACCAAAACCACCGCGATAAGTGAAAATCCGCGAAGTAGCGGTGCACCTTAAAAAGGAAAAAAAAAAGTTTGTTGTTTTTCTTTTATTATTATTATTTTTAGACCCCATCAATGGGGACCAAAACCACCCACGAAAAGTGAAAATCTGCGAAGTAGCGACGCCCCTTTAAAAATGCTTAATTCTTTTTTTTTTTTTTTTTTTTTTTTAAAGTACCAGAAAAAGTTGAGAGTAAATAACAAAATAGCACTTAAAATGTTTGTGATAAAAGATCAGGAATCTCGATTTTTAGTTAACTAGCTCTGATATTGTTTTTTATGATGACAACATTTTTGTGACGAAAAGAAAATTGTCCATGTCTGGAACCACTGATGAAAATCACTTCAAGAAGGAAATACACAGTGACCCCTTGAGGTATGGAGGCTGAACTACAAAAAGCTTGCGCCTGGATGCCAGAACAGAAATTCCTAGCTGTATTGCTTTACTTATCGCTGTTTCGCTACTTTGCGGATTTTTATCATGCCTTCTGCGTTATTATTGACCTGTTCACGGTAATACAGTAACCAAAACCACCCACGAAAAGTGAAAATCTGCGAAGTAGCAACGCCCCGTTAAAAATGCTTAATTCTTTTTTTTTTTTTTTTTTTAACTATTTTATTTTATTATTTTTTTTTTTTAGACCTGTGAAGCTCTGAACCCGCGAACGTGAAACCACGAAGTAGCAACGCCCCTTCAAAAATGCTTAATTTATTTTTATGAAATGAAAATGAAAATGAAATGATCTGCATTTATATAGCGCTTTTCAAGTCAATGACTTCCCAAAGTGCTTTACAATGTGCTCCACATTTCCCAATAGCGGCCTTGCAGCCATGTAAGGCGCTAACCTGCTTATTGGGGGTATTAGGGGTTCAGTGTCTTACCCAAGGACACTTCAACATGTAACACGGAGGAGCCGGGATTCGAACTGGGATCCCTTGACGGGCGCTCTACCTCCTGAGCTACTGCCGCCCCATTATTTTTTTTCTAATTATTTTATTTTATTATTACTATTTTTTAGACCTGCGAAGCTCTGAACCCGCGAACTGGAACCACGAAGTAGCGACGCCCCTTTAAAAATGCTTAAATATATATATATATATATATATATATATATGTATATATATATATATATATATATATATATATATATATATATATACATATATATATATATATATATATAATTTTATTTATTTATTTATTTATTTTAGGCCCGCGAAGCTCTGAATCCGCGAACGTCGAAGCGCGAAGTAGCAAGGTCCCACTGTATTACACCGCCAAAAAATATGAAAGTGCATACAGTATAATCTTTCTGTAGTGCAGTGGTTAGCACATTCGCCTCACGTGCGAAAGGTCTCCGGTTCGAGCCTGGATGGAAACACACGTTGGCCTCGAGAGGCTGTACTTGCCCAAGACACACCACAGGAAATGGTGCCCCAAGACTCTAATAGTTTAGAGAGCCAACCAACCATTAAAAATGAATGAGTTAATAATTAAATCATATGTATAATATGTAATATATATATATATATATATATATATATATATATATATGGCTGGGATGGGCTCCAGCCCCCCCGCGACCCTAATGAGGATAAGCGGTACGGCTAATGAGATGAGATGAGATGAGATATATATTAGTGCCCTGCGACTGGCTGCCAACCAGTTCAGGGTGTCCCCCCTGCCCGAAGATAGGTGGGATGGGCTCCAGCCCCCCGTGACCCTACTGAGGATAAGCGGTGCAGATAATGGATGGATATGGATGTATATATATATATATATATATATATATATATATATATATATATTAGCAACCAAAGCCTGTCGAGCAAATATCAGATATTAGTAGAGAAGAGGGGCACCAGAAAGGACGTACACCAGACTAACCACGCCGAGACTTAATTTCCAGAGACAGCTAGCTTCCAATCATTTAGCTGATGAAGCTTTTCAGGGCTGCAAGTCAAGATGGAGCGGGAGGGGGTTGTGTTTTGTTAACATTTGAGGCCTCAGTCAGCCATTGCAAACACACAAACGTTGCTGCTAAACAAGTGAGAGGAGACAAAGTGCTGATGGTGCAATTCCCATTACAGGATTGCCTGTGCATGGCTGGCCGGAGGTCTGATGCTAACATGGGCATGCGAGTCACTCGACTGAACCATAGTAGTATTTATGTAATACTCATGTAGTTTTATTTTTGTAGTATTTATATGGTATTTTTTTATTTTCAGAATGAAAGCAAAATGTATTTGGTGCCCACTTTTAAGCAACAAATTTAGTTTTGTTGCAAGGTCTCAAAATTTCACAAGCCAACACATGCAAAGGCTTCACTGTTTCCACAGGTTGAAGTACACGATGTTTTTTTTTTTAATTTAATACGTGGGTATTTGAAAGCAGTTTTAGAGGGTCAGCTTTAATGTTAGTATTTAAAGTAATTGTAACTAAATAGTTACTTTTTGGTGTCAGCAATCTGGGGGGGTAACGGAACTACATTTTTAATGAAGCAACTAGTACCTGTAACTAATTACTGTTTCTCAGTAACGCGCCCAACAATGCTATCATGGGACAAAACTGTAGCTAACATTTCTTTCAACCGCATTGTTAAAACATTGTAATTACTTGACATTTTGACCCCTCCCACCGGAGGAGGGAAACCCCGATCCTTGTGTCACGGAAGCCAAAGGGGAAACTATCACGAGAAAAGTCGCTGGCCTGATTCTTGGTAGGAGAGAATGAGGTCGACGGTGAGAAAAAAGAAAAGAGAAGGAGATGGGATGCTGAGAGAAACAGAAGGCGAGAAGGAAGAAAAAAGGATGGGAGGATGTTGCTGCCATGGTAACCGACAGCACCTCGGAGAGGGACGACACCGCTGTGGGGAAAGACCGCACGCGCTCGTGTGTATATAAAAATAAAACCCAGTCGTGTATATTTTATTGACGCATTCCTATTTTAGTGAACGGAAGCCTTTTTCTCCATCTATAATAAACGATGGAACTTTGTCATGTAGAATACCGATAAGCCCCGCCCTCTCGCCTCCTATGGTTGACTAACTGCAGCGATTCAACAATTTCTACTCAAGCTCTTGAAAAGTCTATTTTTTAGGGTCAAATGTGAATATGTGTGCCGCAGTGGGAAACTGGCCCTTCCCCCAAGGCTTTTACAAGCGATGTAAATCTGTTCGGCATATTCGTGAGAGTTTTACACCATTTTAGGCCTTTTTCAAGGTCAAATCGGATCAAATCCAGTGCAGCATCCGAAGTGAAAAGCTTTGTAACATCAGGCTTAGCATTTAGCCAAGCCATGTCAAACATACGACCCGTGGGCTGGACTCAGCCTATTGGATTTCATCCGGGCCGCCATAGGTTTCTGAGTGTGTCTGAAAAAGTAGCGAGTCTCAAGGTCATTTCCATCCAAAATTATGATTTTTTTTAAATAAATACAAATCACAAGCTGCCCTGTGATTGGCTGGCAACCAGTTTAGGGTGTCCCCTGCCCACTGCCCGGAGATGGCTGGGATGGGCTACAGCCCCCCCGCGACCCTAATAAGGATAAGCGGTACAGCTGATAAGATGAGATGAGATGAGACAAATCACAAGCTTTCTCTGGCCGCTAGAGAGCAGTAAAGCTTTAATAGGCGTTTGATCTCATGTAGTCTAATCTTACAGCCTATGCACTGCTAAAACTTTTGTATTGCTTTTCTTTTTTAAATTATTCAAATCGATACGACAAGGCAAAAATTTAAAAGAAAATGTTATATCCCCCATTTGAGTTTGTATTTGATTCCTTTCACTGTTAAAATAAAACAGTTAACGCATTCAATGCCAAACGTGAAAATTACGTCATCTGATATTGTTTGTGAATAAGGGTTTTATGCTTAGAAAATATCCCTTGTCTTCCATGATTACAATATGTAGGGTAGGCTACTAAAGTAGGCTGAAAATAAAGCATAATACTGAAAAACTACAGTAAGCTAAACATTCTAAAGTCACGTTCTTTACTGATCCGGCCCGCCAGAGTGCAGAAAGTCTGGATCCGGCCCAAGAGCCAAACTGGGTTTGACATCCCTGATTGAGGCCATTAGCTTCATGCTATCATTGTGGGAGCGGGCCAAAAAAGCCTGGTGTATTTAAGGGAAAAAAAACATCAGAGAGTAATAAGTCAATTAACAGCATGCTAATGCTAAAAGAGATCTGAAAATACCATTGACCTACTTGTTGACAAAGCTTGCTTGCTAAAGATTAGAACTCCATCAAATGTTATTATTATTTCCTGTCATTGTGAAAGGAAAAACCTTTTAGTAAAAAATTTAGAAGCATGGTGTCATTTCAAAAACATCAGAGATATTTACTCCCTTAGCATCATGCTAATGCTAAATGAATCTCCTAACCAAAAGATCGTTGGGGCACCATTTCATGGGGTGTGTCTTTGGCAAGTATAGCCTGGTGGCGCCCATCCCTCTCCAGGCCAAAAATACAGATCTGAAATTACCATTGACCTAATCATTGATAAATAGACGAGGTTGGTTAGCTAAAGATAAACTTCCGCCAAACATTACTGTTCATTTCTATCATTGTGGGGGTAGGCCAAAAAGCCTGGTGTAGTTAAAAAACATTAGAGATAGTATTTGCTCTACTAGCTTTATGCTAATGCTAATAGAGATCTGAAAATGCCATTGAGCTATTCGTTGATAGACAAAGCTAGCTGGCAAAAATTTGAACGTCTGTCAGACATCACTGTTCATTGCTGTCATTGTGGGGGCAGGGCATAAAAGCCTAGTGGCCAGCCAGGCTTATAAAGCACTGGGGAACCCTACAATATGATAGTAATATTTTCTGTGACAAAAAAAAAGACTTTTTATGTTCTTTTTTTTTTTGTGAGTTAATATTTAAAAAAAGAGCTGAAGCAGAGCTGAAGCAGAGCTGAAGCAGAGCTGAAGCAGAGCTGAAGCAGAGCTGAAGCAGAGCTGAAGCAGAGCTGAAGCAGAGCTAAAGCAGAGCTGAAGCAGAGCTAAAGCAGAGCTGAAGCAGAGCTGAAGCAGAGCTGGGGCAGCACGGTGGCGCAGTGGTTAGCGCGTGTGTGGCACAGTTCTAAGGTCTTGGGAACCTCCTGTGTGGGTTCAATTCCAGCTACTGGACTTACGTTGCGGAGTTTGTATGTTCTCCCCGTGCTTGCGTGGGTTTTCCTCCGGGCACTCCGGTTTCCTCCCACATTCCAAAGACATGCATTTCAGGTGGATTGGCCGGTCAAAATTGTCCCTAGGTGTGAATGAGCGAGCGAGTTGTCTGTCCCTGCGATTAGCTGGCAACCAGTTCAGGGTGTCCTCTGCCCACTGCCCGATGATTGCTGGGCTGGGCTCCAGCACCCCCGTGACCCTACTGAGGATGAGCGGTGCAGCTGATGAGATGAGATGAGCTGAAGCGTACCCAAAGCATTTCCCAAATGATTGAGAGAGCATTTTGATTATTATTGTGTTTATATACTATGTGTTGAGGACGTCACAAGGAGAAAACTATATAAAATCAAGAGAATGAAAGGCAGATGTAAATTATTACGATCCTGATATCCTGATGGAATCGGGACAACGAGGCAGGATATTAGGGGAGTACCTCACGATCCGAGTGAGACAAAGGCGGATTTTTTTTTCTTCACGACTCGGAAGATTTTCTCACTCCCCCTCCTTTTCGTCATCCTACAAGGCGCCGGAAAGTGGAGCTTCCCTCTCATCTTGAAAGATGCATGAAGCTGCGTCCGCAGGGAAGGTCGGCCATACTGTTCTGTCAGAGAAGATTTGCAGAGTCTCAAGTCGAGCAGAGTGGACACTTCAGCCTTGAGATGAAAATATGGCACATCATATAAAAATACATAGAAATGCCATTAAAAAAGGTCAGAAAAGTATTGTCAAAGCAAGCACACAGCCCTACTCGATTTTCGAGCTGAGTCGGGGCAAAAATGTCAATCATTACGTTCGGGCTAAGCTTCTCTCTCAAATACTTTTATTTGCAACATCCAATGCAGCCTGGTCATCTCCTGGAGGGGAAATTATCTCATGCTCAGCCCTTTCTCAAGGTTTCTTTACTTTTCCTCATTCTGACATTTTTGAGTCTTTCCTTGCCCTCAAGTAGGGTCAGATCAGGGGGTGGTGTAATGGTGGTCTGTGCAGCCCTTTGAGACTTCTTGTGATTAAGGGCTATACAAATAAGCATGACTTGAATTGTCATGACACTACAGCACCTATGTCAAACTCATGACTTGCTGGCCAAATTTGGCCCACCATATCATTTTATGTGGCCCACGAGACATTGACTGATAGAAGCACAAGACAAAAATAAGCACCAACAATGCAATTGTCCACTGGATGTCGCCAAGAGCCACTCGCCAAGCACCAACTATAGTGGTATTTGCCTACTATGATTAATTAAACAGAGAACCTTAAGGATGTTTGTTTACTTAAAATAAAAGTCACAGACCGCCTCTTAAAGGAAAATTAAAAAATACAAAATTTTTAAAAAGCACCTGGGGGTCTTAACAGCTTTAGCCCCATTGTATTAAAAGATATGAACAGTGAAGTTTGCATATTAAGGTAAACATTTTCATAAAAAAATAAAAATCGGAAAGACTTTTAAATCAATAAATCAATTATTCAAATTAGTGCTTGTGTGCTTTTTGTGTCACTTTCCTGTCTTTATGAGTTTCTCGGAGTAAAATAAACTGTAGTGGAAATTAATTGTTGTATTCTTTTCTTTTTACAAAAGCACACTTGATAAACACTACAAGAGATTCAAAAAAAGTAAAAAATATTGAGGAAAAAAACCCTCAATGATTGTTTTATAATCAAATCTTACACCCCTGAATTATAAATAATTGTGAGCCTTCAAAAAGACCTCCAGCCCTCCAGCTAAGGCACACTTTTTATGCCATTAATTTACTATCCTGGCCCCTGTGAGAATGTTTTTTCTACCTTTTATTTTTGTTTTATAGTAAATTAAAGGTAATTATACTCAAAATAAGCAATATTTTCTACGATGGAAGATTGTTAATAATTTGTATTAATTTTAAAAACTATTTCTCAAATAAATAATTCGATTAAAAATAAAAATGGACAGTTTCTTAGGGCCTCTTAGACACATGGCACACTATTTTGCCTTGGGTCACTGGTTGAAAATAACTAGCCAAGACATTTAATTGCATATATGTGTGAAAAGTGTCACATATAGTGTCACACATATATCAAACGAATAGAACCACAGACAGATTGACACTAATCGTTTTTTTCCACATACAGTGTAACAAGAACGAATACTCTGTCAGGTGTTATGAAAACCACTCATCCCACTCCCCATGATTACTCTCACGTTTGCAAATCCTCTCTCGCACACGACATATGCTTCACCAGAAACACCATCACACTTTCCCCGGTGCCATCTTCCAACACAAAAAAACTGTGACAATGAACGGAGATGTCCCTGGGTGCCTGTCTATTGATATTTTTTTCATTTAGGAAATAAAAGTAGAAAATATGCCATACTCTGAGGGTTTACGGGGCTCTGAAATTGTAAGATATAGAGATAGGTCCTTATACAGAGCCACAGTGGAAAGCAAATTGGAATCACAATGTGATATGCTGGGAGCTCAGCAGACAGACAGACAGAAATACTTACACACTCAACAACACAGTCTAGAAAATCATGGGCTGCTCTCTGCCTAGTCTGTAGGACATATCAGAGAGGACAATGTTGGTATGTTTCTTCTCAATAGCCATTGGCACCCTAAAAATAGCACACAAAATTGTGAAAGAAAATAATCTTGCCAAAAATGTATATCTATATTTTATTTCTTTAGTTTTATATTTTGCACAATGTTGCTTCGAATGCCATTGAACTATTTTCATTGCACTAGTGTTATCCTTCGCCACTTTGCGCCTTGTACTTCGCAGCCTCAGTGCATCTGCTATCCATTATCCCCAATCCCATATTGCTCAAGTGAGGCTTAGCATAAGGCACTTTTTAAAACCTGGTTTTGGCCGCAATACATTATCCCCGGTCGACGATTGTTGAGAACTGGTGCCAGGAGAGTGCAGCCGAACCGTGCCATTGTGGCCTGCCTAGAGAGAACGTCACCTTTTTGGGCGCAATCCATTATCCCTAGTCTACTATTGCTGGGAGCAGGGAGAAGAAGTCAAATTTGCGTCATGCATGGCAGCTCTTTTATTCTGTTCTTTTTATCTGAAACGAACAGCGACCTTGTGACCACTATCCGTTATCCCCAGTCGACTATTGTTGTGGGCAGGGGGTGGCAGAGCACACGTTAAAAATGAGAGGGGCCTACAGATTTCCATATATTGTGGGGTTTGTGGTGCCCATTGAACACGATGAATGAGGCATTATATTTTTTTATGATGCATGAGAAAGGCCAGTTAGAAGCTTTATCTTGTAAATGACGCTCAGCCTTCCTAATACTGTATTCTTTTTTGTCTTATTTTATTTTAATGTTTATGTAACTAAAAGAAAATACATGTTTTTTTCTTTTGTTAAATGTTTATCCACATCTGGCTGTGAATAATATTGTAATCAACACAATAAAACGTGATTCTATTCTATTTTAAGATATTAAGATTGTAGGTAGAAATAGAACTGGCAGAGAAACAAGAGAAACTGAGGACGACACCAGCTATGTTTTCCATTATCCCTCAATAGGAGAGGTTTCACACACAATGGAAAGTCTCATTGGGCTTTAGCGCAAGAAAATATAGTGTTAATTTTTACTGTGATCAAGGAAGAATATCACCAGTTCAAGTAAGGTCTCTCATTTAAGTGTTTGTTCATGCGTCTTCACAATTTGATATTCATGCTGCTCTCTAAATCATTCTGTATATATTTCCCTATTTACAGCGTCAATGCATAAAACATGACGGGGAGTGCCTTTTCATTTGATCTCGATTCATTGGAGCGTCGATTTGATTTGAAATTTGGCGTAGCACTTGTCATATTTAAAATTCTGGGGTTTTTAGTTCAAATGTTGGGTTTATGATAACAGATCCGTTATTGGGTGAAATCCATGAATGATAGTTTAGTGAAAAGATGAGTAAACAACAAACGACAAAATAATCTATTAAATGTGCATAAAATATTATTTTGATTTTTGTATTCGAACAACTTAACAATTTGGACCAATGAGTTTATTTTCCTTTCACTTTATGCTTGTACTTTAACATTCACAATATTTTTTTCTCTTTGTTACGTTTAATAATTGTTCCTATTGTTTTTATGAACAATCAATTTGAATTCAGCACATATTAAACTCAAGCTAATCACTAGCTAAATACTGATTCAATTGTTTGTTTGTTTGTACATGATTCAAATTGAATCGTTTCTCCGGCGCCGTCACGAATGGCAGCCACTCCAGGAGCTCCCGTGTTATTTTCGATTGTTCTCAGTTATTTTCGATTGTTCTCAGCTTAGGGATGCTGCTGGAAAAGTGAATTTCCCTTCGGGGATGAATAAAGTATCTATCTATCTATCTATCTATCTATCTATCTAATTGAATTCAACTGACTAACATCTATGAACAGAAAACTGAACCAAAAGCATTTAGCATAGAATGGTTTACCTTAGGAAAATGATTATCAAAGGATTATTACTAAAATGTGAACATTGGCTTCTTACTAGCCTTGTCAAAAAGACAAAACAAATAAAATAGGTTCGGACACACACAATTTTGCCAACTTTATGTAAGCATTAATAAGGAGTTTTACCTAAGTCTATATTTATGAAAAGTTACAGATTAAAATCAAAAGAGAAAAAAGCATTTCAAAGGGAACTGGCTCTCGATTGTAGAGGCTCTTTATTGGTGGGGAGCCGGCTCCTGTCGTTCACATCAAAGAGTAGAGCTTGTAGAGCTATTTCGTTCGCGAATGACACAAGTCCATAATATCCTAGTATTAAAAAAGTATCAATAAAACCTGCACCTCAACAACATTAATCTTTTAAATGTGACCAGTCACAAGAGAAAAAAACGCTTCTCGAAGGAAACCGGCTCTCGATGGTAGAGGCTCTTTATTGGTGGGGAGCCGGCTTGTAAAGCTATTACATTCGCGAATTATACATCACTAGTCCATATTATACTTGTACAGTATTAAAAAGTTTTAAATAAACGCGTACATAAACACCATAATGTTTTAAATGCGACCAGTCACAAGAGAAAAAAACCTTCTCGAGGGGAACCGGCTATTTGTTTGTTTGTTTGTTTGCACATGATTCAATTGTTTGTTTGTTTGTACATGATTCAAATTGAATCGTTTCTTCCGGCGCCGTCACGAATGGCAGCCACTCCAGCAGCTCCCGTGTTATTTTCGATTGTTCTCGATTGTTCTCAGCTCAGGGATGCTGCTGGAAATGTGAATTTCCCTTCAGGGATGAACAAAGTATCTATCTATCTATCTATCTATCTATCTATTTATTGTTGACTAAGACCCGGCTTGTAGAGCTATTTTGTTCGCAAACGACGCATCACTAGTTCATAATATCCTAGTAATAGATAATTATTAGTGAAACGTGTACCTAAACTACATCATTTAATGTGACCAGTCACAAGATTTGAAAAAGTGTTTTGATGGGAACTGGCTCTTGATTAGCGGGGAGCCGGCTCTTGTCTTTCACTACAGAGAGCCGGCTTGTAGAGCTATTTCGTTCGCAAACGACGCATCACTAGTTCATTATATCCTAGAATTAGAAAAATGTTGATTAAACGTGTACCTCATCTCATCTCATTAGCCGTACCGCTTATCCTCATTAGGGTCGCGGGGGGGGGGGCTGGAGCCCATCCCAGCCATCTTCGGGCAGTGGGTAGGGGGACACCCTGAACTGGTTGCCAGACAACTCATTCGCTCATTCACACCTAGGGACAATTTGGACCGGCCAATTCACCTGAAAATGCATGTTTTTGGAATGTGGGAGGAAACCGGAGTGCCCGGAGAACATACAAACTCCGCACAGAAAGTCTGGAGCTGGATTTGAACCCACGACGTATACCTAAACAACAATATTTAGTATTGAAAAAAAGCGTCACGAAGGGAACCAGCTCCTGATTGGTGGGGAGCCGGCTCCCGCCGTTCACGTCAAAGAGCCGGCTTGTAGCGCTAGCTTGTTCGCGAACTACACATCACAAGTCAATAATATACTAACAACATAAAACTAATTATTACTGGCGTTTACTTAGACTAAAATGGGCAAACTGTTCACCGAGGGCTGCATGTTTTTGGAGGTTTCTTTTTTAATTTCGTGGTAAAACTTATCAGCTCATTCGCCAGTTGATAGTAGCTTGTTAACAATCCTTTCGATTGGAATCACCTGTGTTAAAGAAGTGAAACCTCCGAAACATCAAACGCTTGTGAGTCGTATTTTAAAGCGTGTTATCAAATTAGCCTGCGAATTAAATAACAACAAAACCTCCCTGGTAAGTAAAAATAGTTAATTATTACGTTTTATGTATCATTTTTAATGAAATTGATTCTCGCGACGGTGGTGTTAACGAGCGTTTTGTGACATAGAATGGATCCCATTATTCACTGCCGAGGGGAAAAAAAACTCGGCAAAATTAGATAAGAACGTGTACACATCTGAAGATATATAATAAATAAATGTATTATTTACCCTTCAAACAGCAAAGAAGCCGTTTTGTTGAAGATGGACTCCACCTTTGAAAATGTGCTGGAGTCTGACTACCTGTTTTCTGAATACGAGGTAAATAAAGAAAACCGAGTGTTCCAAAGGTCTGAAGCACATTTCGAAATTGAATAATCTCAGAAACTATTAATGATAATAAAATACATCAGATAAATTCAAAAGGTTTATACAGTGGAACCTCGGTTTTCGAACGCCTCTCAGTTCGATCAAATCGGAGTCCGACCAAAAATTTAGAGAAATTCTTGCTTCGCTGTTCGGTCAAAAAATCGGAGTTCGAACGCCGGTCATGCGCGAGTGCGTACGCTAGGGTGCGATGCTGAGCGGCGTACGGGTGTAGATCACTCTTTTCGTGACCTACTGTTATCGCGTGCGGATGTGCTTTGTTTTGCTTTCGCTTTTAATATAGGTGTACGAAGTGTTTTATCCCCTAATTATGCCTCCGAAGAAAGTCAGTGCAAGCATCAAAGTGGCTACAGGTGAAAAAAGAAAAGTAGTGCGTACAACTATTTCATTTAAGAAAGAAATAATAGCAAAATATGAAGGAGGTGTGCGAGTGTCTGATCTTGCCTGCACCTTCTGCTGACCACCACAAAGGTAAGAAATCCTATTCATAATTATTTTCTTTATCCTTTTTTTTTATTTTTACACGTTCATGTTAGCGTAATCTTTCGTACGGAAGATAACGATAACGCGAACGTACGATTAGCCTGGGTTAGCTTCATGTTTACGTTGAACATTCAGGGCGTTGGAACGGAGCCCAACATTCAGGGTGTTGAAACGGAGCCCCCTTTCCACTGAACCACTCACCACTTGTTGTGGAGACCCGGGTGCTAAATGACTTGTAAACGACCTGATTTTTTTTATTTTTTCACGTTCATGTTAGCGTAATCTTTCGTACGGGAGATTACGATAACGCGAACGTACGATTAGCCTGGGTTAGCCTCATGTTTACGTTAAACATTCATGGTAAACATTCTGGGTGTTGGAACGGATTAAAACGATTTACATTATTTTTTAATGGGAAAAATGATTTCGGTGATCGAACGAATTGGTTTTCGAACAGGGTTCAGGAACAGATTATGGTCGAAAAACGAGGTTCCACTGTATTCTTAATTTTCACATGGAATCTTCAATATTAGCATCATTCCAATTCATTCAAGTTCTCTTTCGTCCCCCTCTTTCAGGGGGAGTCGCCTTTGCTTGAATTCCCCGGCGGTTGCTCCAACGGTGAAAGTTTGAACTCAGGAGGAGGTTGATTTACACAACTTTTAAAAACCTTTTTTTTTTAATTACCTATAGAGCAAGGGTCTCAAATCTTGCTCGTCATTTGCGGCACGCAAGAGAATAGTTTGTGGCCCCTGCTTTATGTTAGTGTGGCCTCGTGTGAGTTTTTTTATATGGATGCTACCAGGGCCAAAGTGGTCCTCTTTTTCACCCCGCTGGCCTAGAAGTTTAAATGAATGGAACAGCAGTGAGCCCTTAAGATGTATTGTTATTGGGAAGAAATTCGGGTGTATACAAACAGAAAACATTATCATTTTAATACAAGTAAAAATTATATAAAAATGGTGATATAGACAAAAACATATTTACCTATATACAGTATCAGTAATTTTAAATCAAAATTGCATTTTCCTTTCCAACAGACTGTTAGGGTTTACACTAAACCCGTATAACTCTTATGAAGTAGCGTCTCTTCACACATTAAAAGTGGGCTACTTAAAACTTTAAAATCCTCCTAGGCAAAGCACTGGTCTCTGCAACTTTGTTGATGACAATGTCATTGTCTATAGACAGGAGCATTTCCTTCTCAGTGTACATAAGCAGGCCTCCAAAAGTTCCTGAGCTTTTAGCCTAGTTCTCACACATTTTAAAGAGGAGAAGCTTTAAATTATTGATTGTTGTTGACTATGTCAACTAACCGCTGCAGCCTTAATACATAAATGCCTGACGTCTCTTAACAATCTCACTGCTTGTAATCCAACATGGCGGCTAGGAAATCCTCGGAAGCCTTTATAAAAGCAGTCATTTTTCAGGACGCATTCCGTGCATATTTGAAGACAATACTACAGACCTTGACGAGGATTCCAATACAGTGGCAACCTCAGCGTCTTCGGGCAATGACCTTGACAAGGATTTTAAAGCAGCAGCAAATACAGGTTTGGTTCCTGTTTTGTTATTCCGGATAAGAAAAGTAGATTTTTCAGCTCTGGGAGTTGTGGTGAATGAGTCTGCTTTACACCCTTTGATTTAGTCTGGGACACCGACTTCCATAAAATGCATATGGCAGCGATATGCAGTGACAAATTTGACAGCCTCCTGAAGAAGAGACCTGATTTGCACAGCTGCAAGAGCCACATGGCAGCATTCGTCTTTGTGAGAAGTACGTTTCATTACACACTTTGTCCACATTAAAAACAAATAACTTGGGGATTATCTAGTACAGTAGACACCTAGGATACGGCATTAATCTGTTCTGCGGTTGGGATCGCAAAGTAAAATTGTCGCATAGACACCTATGGTAACAAGCCTGAGATGAAAGATTTTTCATCTTTAAGTCCTGATCATTAATTGGTTATGGCCAGGTATTATAGCAAGGGTAGCCATTTTTGTGCCTTGTTAGTTTTTTTTTGATAATTGGAAACTTTGTTTCCATAGTTTTCATGTCTTTGATTCTGTTTAGCATCACTGCAAGCCTTGGGATCCACAGTATAAAAATATGGCGCTCAGTCTTTGACTATTACTCAAAATTTCAAACTGAAATAATAGAAAGGTATTGTGGGAGGTACTTCAACCAGTAGCACCTTGGCGGTTTCATGACTCAAACCAATAGCGGATCAGCATTTTTAAATTTATTTTTAGACGTGACTCGCACAGTCATACCCAAAAACACTCCAAAGCTTGAATTTTGTTAATTTTTGGGCACAAAATTAATTTCTCATTGGTGTTTTATAGTGAGGAAAATGCCGTATATAGGGGCCAAAAACATTTTTCCACACTGCAAAAAAAATCTTGTAAGGTGGGGACACAGTATTTTGAGATTTACTGTTGGATGAACTGAGTAATATTTTTTTTTCTATAGATGTGACGGACACATTGGGACAAGCACATAATTACTACCATGTGGTAGCCTTGGGTACAGGCCACTTGTGCACCACAGGTTGGCTTCGCTTCAACGGGACAATGCTGCACGACTGTCACGCCATGGTCATCGCTAAGCGGGCGCTCCGGAGGTGCGTCCTCCAAATACACTTTCACTCTGTGTCCCTCCACACATTGGTCCATCTTTGTCTTCAGGTTCCTCTTCAAGCAGCTTTTACTCTACTTTGACGGCGATTTCCAGGATAAGGAGGGGTGTCTATTCGAAAGCAGTGCTTCTGGGCCACAACTTAAGCTCAAAGACAAGATCAGTCTTCACCTGTACACCAATCAATGTCCTGAAGGAGCTGCTGATGGCTTCCATTTAAGGTGTGGGTCCGTGTACCGTTTGTTTCTTGTATTCTATTATGAAGGAAAAACTATCATTTTTTTTGTTTGTTTTTGTTTTGTTTTTGAGAAACTTGTTCAAAAAAAACGAACCCACTCTGATTTAACATATTCAAAAAGGAAATACAAACTTTTTTGTTACACAAATCCCTGAACCGCCTGGGTCGTCAGGGCACCACTTCCTGTGGTGTGTCAAGGGCAAGCCTAGGAGCACCCGTCCCTCTCCGGGATGTTTTATTTTTTGGGGGGTTAGGGTTTAGGGTTAGTACTTGTTTCCATGGTTACTAGTAGCAGGAGAAGCCGCCTGTTCTGACCCAGGATACAGCACATTTATCACCTGCCCGTCCTTGTGTAAAGTCCGGCGCATACCTGGCGCTGGCCAGGTGGTGAATTTGGCGTGGACACAGTGCCAACACCACCTAGCCCCTGCACACATTGAGCAGTTTTCAGCTTTTCCCATATGCGCTTTCCTACAAGGTTTTTGGATCTTGTGAACATGCAAAAATGAGCACATACTTACTAATGCGCGGAAAGAAAAAATAAATGAGCGCTGCGTTGCATCATTGTGAGCACAATACTGATGAAAATCTCTCACATTTTAAGAGAAATTTACTGTTTTGAAGTCAAAAAGGGTGACCTATGTGAATTGTATAGATCTGTGGAGATGTTTTGAGGGGGGGGTATTGTGAGATTTCCCAGAGTGAATTGGGCGTTTGAATTTCAGTGTAGTTTGCACGGATAGGAGTACAGACGCTCTCCTACTGACGACCATTCGACTTACGCAAAACGGTAGATGAGAACTTTTTTTTCGGGATGTCGAAAAATATTGTTGTAGGATAAATTTTGTATTGTGTGCACTTTTTTCCGAGTAGAGGACATTACTGTAGTGCTTCTTTCCGTCGCTACTGGTGTGTGACTCTGGGAGCTCACCCCGGTTACTAGTTCGTGTGTAAACATACTATACTGTATTGTATTGTTGGTGTTAAGTGACAAGAGGCGGGCCATTTATTTTGAAACGAAAGTGGAATAAGAAACCTTGATGCGGTTGAGAAAATGGTTGGATCATTTTTTTCGGCCACTCTACCACAGAGGAAGACCTCTTAAAGCTAAACTTCCAAAAGTAACTTTATCTTTATATAGCATATTATTTGATGAAACAATACAGGTTTCTTATACAAGCCTTAAACACGTATAAACCATAAACATACAAAATATAGCATTGGAGCAACTTACGAACAAATTCAACTCACGAACGATCGTCCGTAATCTCTCGTTCGTAAGTAGGGCAGCGTTAAACGCGAATAAATACAGTACAGATACTGTATTTATTAATGCACATTCCTTTTATTAACTGTACTAGAGACAAATATTAGAAAATAGAACAAAAAAAGTCGTCCTAAAAGATATAAATGCAAAAAGTACGACCTTTTTTTTCTCCACATCCTTCACCTTTTTAAGCCCTGACCCATTTTATTGCCTGAATATTTGACCATGCCAGTGCTGTTTTACTGCTGGTTGCCATTAGTAACGGATCAAATGACTTACGCTTGTCATCAGTCCTCTAGAATGAAAAGAAACTCCTGTCAAATATGTTGGTGTTTTTTAATATTTAGAGCACGTTGTCAAAAGCGTCAGCCGGCTGTTTTCCCTCTATCCCACACACTCTTGAGGAATTTAGTGACAGAGTGCCTAAAATATTAATTATAAATTGTTTTTATAATGCTTTTGATACTTAACGCCAATGGAGCCGCACCAATATAACCATAGCGCCCCCGTACGCCTGACACAAGAAAAATGCAGAATTCCAGTGGTGTCGCACATGGTGGGTGCCAGGTATACACTGGGCTTAGTCTTATTATCTACAGGGGGTGAGTCGTTTGTCGTGTACTTAAAAAGTTGAAGGACCATTTTCTCTTACATATGTGTTAACAATGCCTGAGTTCAAATGGCCTTTATAATTGTTTTCAACCTCGCCAATCAGCTTTTATCTTTTAGCAAAACTTTTCGTAATACGCATCATATTAGATAGAAGCAAAAGCGAGGTTGGAGATTGACTTTTTACATGAGTTTTTTATTAGTGTAGCATTAAAATGGTAAAAGTAATAAGCCTGTTTCAAATATAGACCAAAACACCAACCCAAACCCCAACAAAGATGGAAATTTAATTCGAGAGTGTCTAAGAAATGAATGTGCTTGTACGCACAACATAAGGAACTTGACAGAGGCTGCAGTGATGACTAAAATCAGGAGATGGCCTCAGCAGGTAGAAAAATTCCAAATTGTGCACCTTTTTCTAAGAAGGAAAACTAAATGGCAGAAAACTGACTGACGTTTTACATCAGTGAAGTACACCTGTCTGACAACTCCTTTGTTGACTTGCCAAGGGGCAACGATTGCGCCCCACCAAAGCTGCAATGTCACGCCGAGAGTTTACTGGGGCCTTCAGATCTGCTAGAACCAAGCCACCGGGAAGCCCAAGTGTGCTGCATGTCGGGCACAGACAAGCTGTGTCTATGGACCTTGGTGGGCGTGCAGGGCGCGCTGCTGTCCCACTTCATCCGGCCACTTTACATCGAGAGCGTCGTGCTCGGTAATGGCGTCCTACATGTTTGTTGTGCTTGTATGTCTCATGTTATGTCTTCGCAGGAGGCCGGAAGCCGTACGTACCTTTCTTAGCGGAGGTCATCAGCGATTGTGTCGGTGACTGCTTGGAGCACATCCTGCCACAATTCTACAAGAGGCAGCGCACGGAATTTCTGTCCTGCCAAGAGGTCGAGCCCATCCAGGTGTTACCAGAGAATGACGTCCTCAGCATTAACTGGTGCTTCGGAGACCAGGACATCGAAGTGGTGGACGGCAGCAGAGGCCTCATTGATCACAGGTAAGCAACGGCAGATTGTGAAGCCGCGACACTGACCTCTGCGATTTTGCAGCTCTCCATCCATAAGCGGGCCAGGCTTGTCCAGCAGGCTTTGCAAGAGGGCCATCTACAGTTACTTCCAGAAAGTGGCGCAACTTGGCGAGCGCGCCTATTTGCTGAACCTGCACACCTACCACCGCATCAAGGTGCGTTTCAAACAGTTTGTGCGCTAAGGATGCACCCAAATTGAAACTGGAAATCTAAAATGATAACCCTTGGCCAAAATAAACCTCCATTTGTACTGACTAGCCTAAAAGGCATCATTTAAAATGCAGGGTTTTTAAAGGTGGTTGAAATCCTTAAATGCTTAAATTTCAAGCTTTGCCATTGCATTTCTTCCCCTCGTGATTGACGGCAGCTGGCATTAGTTTGTTGGGCATTGTCCTATGACGCATTCTCGCCCCCTTTGGTTCACTACGCTTAAACAGGGCACTATGAAATGTGTATTAGTGCAAGGATTATGTATTCATTTTGGACTATGCCAAAAAATAAAGGTAGCATTTCCCAATGGTAAATTGTAATGGGAAGTTCTTCCCACATCTAAAACTGTAAGCTACATATTAACATTTTACCAAGCACATATAGGGGGAAAGATGTCTCAAAAATATTGACACACGTTTTGGTCTTAACCACAAATATTAGCGAATAATTAAAGATCTAAAAATCATTTGTCTTCGTAAACTGAAAATAGACTTTTGGTGATTTTCAGTACAAATATTTTTAGTGCATCCCTAGTGCACACGTTTCATTTCCAGCATTTGTCTTTTAGATGGAAGAAAGCGGTTATCAGTGTGTCAAGGAAATCATCAAGCAACACTTCCTGAGCCAACACCGCGGCCTGTGGCATGCCAAAAAGCTTGTCGACTTCTTCAGCACCTGAACGCTCCTCCTTTATTTTCAGTTTGTCGTTTGAGTTATGTTTGAAGAAAAAATTGCATTTGTTTCCAGGTCAGTATGCTGTTCTTTTCTCGTGTAGTCTTGGTTGCAACATAGTTCAAAATTTTAAATACTAGCATCGTTAAAACGTCACATTTGGTGATTACTTGAAGACTTTTGAAAGAAAATGGGGGCAGTACTCCTAACGATGAATACTCATGACATTCAAACCAAGCTGCAGTGTACGTATTCTTGCACATTATCGCTTGCTTGACTTCTGTTCATCTTTACAATGTAATGCTGTTATCCTTTGCGCTTTGTACTTTGTGGTTTCAGTTGAAAAGTATTAATGAAAAATTCAGTTCTTGCTGCCTGTGCACTGGAAGCACGATGACAGTTGTAAGGTAAATTACATTTAGTTATTTGTGCATTTCTCAGCCACCTATGTTCCAAATTAACTTGATGAAATCAACGTATTTAACTTGAGGAAATTAACCTGTTTTTCTTTTCTAAACAAGTAATCATTCGCACATACACACACACACACACTATGTTCAGCGCGTGCGTGACTCTGTGTGCATCCAACTAGGTGGTATCATGTTTCTCTGTTTCAAATATTGCCCAAAAGGGGTGTTTCTTTTTCTCTCTTTGTCCTATCAATAAAATGCAACTCAAGCGGGAAAGTTGGCAGACGAGCTGCGACCGTGAAGACGGAAGCAACCCCTCTCCAACAGCTGTTGCAATAAAATCAAATGCCTGGTGTTTATTTTCTAGTGTTGGCAAACTTTTTGAAATAGCTCTCCTACATGTAAAATATCGTTTAGACCTCACTCAGTATAGAGCAAGTTTTTGGTAGGGTTTGAAGAGAGCTGTTGTAGCCTGCCTAAAGTGAACTGTACTGTGTGGCCATGATCCATTATCCTTGAGTCGAGTGTTGCAAGCACTCATGCAATCGTAATCCATTATCCCTGGTCACTTATTGCCATGAGGTGGGATCAGCAGAGCAGACTTGTTGGGTCTGGACTGAAAATAAACGGCACCCGTGTGTCCGCAATCAATCATCCCTGGTTGACTACAGTTGAGGCCAGCAAAGCAGGTATTTTTTTTTTTTCGAGGTGCTGAAGCCTTCCATTGCGGCCTGCATAAAACTGGCGGATATAAATACATTTACAAGACAAGAGTTTTTCTTGTTGTATATTTAGTGTGTTTATAGAGCATTTTGGTGACATGCGATGGACATTTTGATTTGGTGTGCTAGCTATCCAATACTAACTTGATGAATCTGACATCAGTGATTATCACTCATATGTAACCAAAGTGCATAATCTCTGCTATCTTGATGTTAACAAATTATGGAAATAAGAATGGATTGACTCTTGGTAAAATATTTTCGTTACCAACTATTCAAAGTCCGATTTGTACAATAAACACAAGCAGAATTTCAGCTGTGAGCGTAGCCAAAGGCGCAATAATTCCACCGTTGATGTAAAACGAAGCTTTTTTTAATTACGACCGTATTTCTACGCTCGGTCGGTGAGACATCATCTCCGCAGTTGCTAGGTAACAGACGCCTCCCTCGTCACGATGCACACGTAATTGCAGGCTGCTTTGTGCTACTTGGCTGGAAAAAAGAACAAAAAACGGCGTATGATGCGATTAGCGGGGTCGTGGAACGGTTCATTTCCATCAGATCGTCAGGAGGACTGATAACTTGATCTGAGAAGCTTGGGAAGACAAAAATATCAGAATATCATTGCAAAAATCAAATTCTTGATTAAAATAATACCATACGTTTTACTGAAAGGAGCTGTAAGGACTTAGCAACTTTGTTACTCTCTGCCCCCATCTCCTGGCTTAAATTCATGATCGCAGCTCATTCATCAAGTACGTGCAGTTCTTAAGACACGCTCAAATAAACTTATTTTTATCATCTTTTTGAGAGTTTGGGTTGATATTTGGACAATATTTGGAACTGGCCTTTTCTTATTTTTACAATGTTCATGCTACACTAAGAAACTGCGACGATGAGCAAAAGTCACTTTCCATATCTCCCTCTACCCCTCTCCTCCTATGTAATATTTCACATCCCAAAACAGTGTTGCTAAAAGTAAGAAAAGCAGAAGGGTGCGCTGGGGGGAAATGTATACAAAGGCTCTTTGAACTCTGTTAGGCAGTGTTAACACAGTATGGAGAAAATATTGCAATTGCCATTAATACTAAGGTTTTTTTCTTATGCTTGTTTGAAAAGTTCAATCAAATTGGACTCACCAATGAATAATTTTAATCCACTGCCCAAAGATAGCTGGGATGGGCTCCAGCACCCCCCTGACCCCACTGAGGATAAGCAGTGCAGATAATTGATGGATTTGATTTGTAAATGGACTAAATAACATGTTGAGTTTCTTGCGTACCACAGGAGGGCGCCCACGTTACACGACTAGTAATTATATCCTTTCCAGATAGTCTAGGAAAACCAAAATAGATTCCAACGTACGATTCATTTTTCTTAGGTAATTTTTCCCCTGAGTTGGGAATGCTCTCTCAGCTCCTCAGTTGACAAAGGTATTTGAAAATGTCAATCCTGACTCAAGGTAGTTTCTGGTGTACAGAATATTTAAAGATGAATACTGTTTTTTTTAATCTCTCCATGCCATAGTTCTCATTTAAAATTGATGTCAAATGTAAATTCGTTAGGTTACATTTTATAAATACGTCTTCAAGTGTTAGAGAAAAAAAAAACATAACATTTTATTTAAGCATCAATTTGTTCTAGAAGAAATGATTCAAGTCCAATGTACCTTGCATGATTTAAGAACAATCATCATAAGAAGTTAGAAACACGTGCTATTATGCAGTAGAGAGAGGCCATATGAAATTTGTAAGAGAATAGAGCAAAATCTAAAAATGGAAACACAACATTAAGATTATATGATATTTGTTTATTGGATTACATATAAGTGCATTATAACCAGCTGATGTAATAGCCAATTAAAATGGAAGGTTATATATATATATATATATATATATATATATAAAAGCATTAGCAAAATAATTTTTTTTGTATTATCTCATTATATGCAGTCTCCCCAGGAATCAATAGATTTTATTTTTCTATAAAATACTTTCAGACATTCTATATCTTGGTCAACTTAAATTGCTGCCCTAGACAAGTAATGGGAATAGTTGAGATAAATCATTTTAAATTGAATTATCATTTTCCAGACTATAAGGTGCACCCACACAAGTTAGAAATGTAAACACGCCTTGTGTACAGAAATATATTTTATTAAGTATATGTGTATTATCATATCTAAAAATTATCTGTCAC
Source organism: Urocampus carinirostris (assembly GCF_059441175.1). NCBI lineage: Eukaryota > Metazoa > Chordata > Actinopteri > Syngnathiformes > Syngnathidae > Urocampus > Urocampus carinirostris. The sequence goes on from NC_142365.1 coordinate 15,131,201, forward strand.
TGCAATTTTTGCATGACAATGGTTGTAGGGATCAAACTAGGCCTGCAACTAACGTTTATTTTCATTATCTATGAATCTGTCAATTATTTTTTCGATCAATCAATGAATCTGTATTTGAGACTTTTTATTTCCTCTATTCAAATATTGAAGTTGTAGACAGGTACAAAAAGTGCACAAAACCCCAGAATGTTCTATAGTGTAAAAAAAAATCCATGTCAATTAATTACCTTGACAATAAACAAAAATGCAAACGAATATATACTATACACCTGCAAATATTGAGGTGCTCTTTTTCTATGACCTTATCCAAAGATCATATATTTGTTTATTTAAAATATAAAAGAGCAATACATTTTATTTTATGTGTAGATTTTTTTATCTACACAAATGTAAAACCACTTTTCAAAATTTTGTCAACACATTTGTTTTTTGGGTTAAATCTTTAGGAAGGCAATCATATTCAATATGAAAATGATATATGCTCAAAAATAAACGTGTCTTTTTTTTATTTTAATTACTGGTCTGATTTTTTTCTCTGCATTTCTGCTGCACTTTCTGTTCCCTTTGTTTCATAATAAAACAGTCAAACACTACAAAGTTGAAACTTTCATGCTGGTTTTTGTTTGTAGTGATGCCATTTAATGAAAAAAAGATTTGTAAACATTTAAGAACGTTTACAAAAACTGTCTTGGCACTCTCTGCCGGACTGAAGTGGTACTACAACTCTTAGCATCACAACAGAATTGTGTGCACTCTCATTTGAATTGATATAACGTACTTAGTGGCTCATAAATAACTTGTTATAAACAAATGACCTAATTAGTTGCCAACACTTAATTGATTTTATCGAGTAGATGCAGACCTAGTTTAAACCAGGATAGCGGCGGTAGGTGCGCCAAATCATACACCAAGCGACTGAGGACATGGATTATGCAGGAAAAGGCTATAGGTCTTATTACACTATTTGTGGTCACGGTACCAGATAAAAGTGTAGAGAAAAGAGAAAACGTAAAGTGATTATAAATCTGAATTAAACTTTTCACTTTTTTGTAGCTCAAACTAAGCATTTAAGAGACAAAAGTTGATTATTTGAAGCCTTGCTTTTATGTTCTACAGGACAACCAAATTACTTCCCACCATGTCTTTTCCTTCATTCAGTTCAGATTCTTGTGCACTTCGTAAAGACTGTGCGAGTTGGCAATACAATACTGTATTTCAGGCGTCACTAACCTTTTCTGTACCACAGAAAATAATAACATCAATGGGGGACCGTGACTAAAAATAGTGAGTTAAAAGCCTATGCCATTTCTTGTGTAGTTCATTACCCTAATAGTCTAGTGGATAGGTGCTCGCCCCGCCGTGATCCGGGTTGCATTCCTGTTGCATCCAATTTTTGCAATTGTGATCAGTGATTATTATTTGGACTGATCAATAATTGCACCTTAACCCTTACTGTGGGTTTTAATCTGTGCGCGTTATATTAAAAGACTCATTTTTGGGGTGCGCATTATAATACCGGTGCTTCCATTAAAAATATGATTAATTGTTTGCAATGTAAATTGAAAATTTGATCTTCAAACTCAATTTCCCACAAAATGTGTTAACCCACACTACATCCTGAGCAGTAAATAGTGACTTAAAATAATCCATAGCTTCTCACGGATTAGTGAAGTACATTGCAGTTATATTTAGGTTTGATATCAGTACAGCTTTTGCATAGAAGATACAAAAAAGGCAGTTAAGAGCGAGATAAATGCATCTCTGTCATTGCACTTAAAACAAAGTCTGGAACACATGTAAGAACATTTAACCTAACCACAAGATTAGCTGGACTATTTGTCTCCGCAATCTGAGCACAGGATGTCCTGCCCTTTGGCTACGAAAGGCTTGTTGGCCAGGCTGAGCGAGCACTGCTTACAGTTGAAGCAGTATTCATGCCAGGAGCCTCCTTCGTAGCTCACCACGTTCACCCCTTTGCCAAAACCTGACGGGAGAGGAAAACGCCGTTAGATAAGGCCTCCCGGATCGGCTGGAAAACTGGCCGCAATCTAATTGATATCGTGATGTGACGTATTGCGATTGTGTAATCGCAGGACATTGCATTTTTTTCAAGGATTTATGGTTCTGTGTTTGTTTTTCCCAATTGTTATTTGAGTGATTAAGTTATAGGCCAACCTGAAATGTCATACTTCGGGGTTTACTCGGTTTATACGGGTACTTGAAATCTGGGAAAATGCTGGAATTTGAATGTGTTTTCAAGCTAAGGGTAATGCTTGAAATTTTGGTGAGGTTCTTGAAAATGCTCAATTATTTCCATGTTTCTCGGCAGTTCATTTAATGGTACTGCAAAGATGATTTAAAAATCATTCTTTTTATCGATTCTGAAATAATAATTTCAATGTTTGGCAGCTCTTATTTCCACATCATGGACACAGCCATAATCACATGCACTTTATGTGACAAAACTAATTTCATTTATGTGTTTTTATTTGTCTAAATATAGCATGGAATTAAAGAAAAGTTAGTGGTATGTGTCTCAAGGAGAAAAACGTTGTTGTTGGAATGGGTAGGACTGAAAACTAACCTGTGATGGCCATTTGGCAGCCACTGCATTTCTTGGCCACAGTATTCTTGTAACAATCCACGCAGAAGACCTGGTTCTGGTGGGTGGTAAAGCTGGACCCGGCCAAGGGCTTGGAGCAAGCCCCACACACGAAGCAGTGAGCGTGCCAAGGTTGCTGCTGGTAGTTGACTCCTCCGGACACGATTGGCTGTGGAAGCGAAGCTTTGTCACTTTATCATTTTAGATTACTGTAAATTCTGTATTACAAGCCGCTACTTTCCTAAATTTTAACCACTTCAGCTTACAATACGACTAGCAGCCGGCTTTGAACTGATGCGGACCAGGGGAATCAGACTCTTTACAGAGTTTGTCCGGAGGCTTGAAAATGCTTGAAATTGTTGCCATGGCCATGTTTCTAAGATCTTTTTTTTAAAGTGCATGAAAATGAAATGAAAAACTATATGTAGGTCTGATGCCACTGAACATTTTGAGGGGTTTTGAGAGGAAGTCACAACATTTTCATAAATGGCTGAGAGTTCACGTCCAAATAATGTACACCAACATAAATTGTGTCACCAAAAGAAATGCATGTCACTGGGGTTAAAGTCGCGCATGCAGCTTTACATCAGGGGTGGAATCTATAGAATGCCTTTGAAGCAAGTCCGTGCAAACTTTATTTCCTCATTCTGACTCCAATTTTTCCTCCCGTGACCCGTTTACCTTTTTGCAGGAGACGCAGATCTTGGCAAACTTGCTGTCGTAGCAGGGACTGCAGTATACGTCGCCCCCTTTGGCAATGAAGCTCTCTGATGCCATCGGACGCTTGCAGTGGCAGCAGGTGAAGCACTCCTGGTGGAACGAGTTGCCTTGGTACTCGACGCTCTCCGTGCCTGGAGATGATTTAATAAGGAGAAAAGAGACAGTAGACGCTTTTCTTTAGAGAGGAAAATTACCGTATTTTCTGCACTATAAGGCACACATAAAGCCTTTTTTTTCCAAAAGCTGTCCATGCGCCTTATTTATAGATCAATATTGAGTCGCAACTCTGGTTAGCAGGGCCGAATTTATTTCCCCCTCGTAGTAGTCCGCGGTGCATGCTGGGATATATACATGTCTATATATCCCCGTTTCATTTTCTAACCAATGTGTCAATCATCATTTGAATCAGTCACTATTGGCCAAAGTTATTTGGAGGTAAATGAGGCGAGTCCCAAAAAAAAAACCTGCAATTGGCTGAAGAAGATGCGAGTCACAATTTAGGTTGATTTACAGCCTAAAGTAAATGTTTTATGGGGCTGAACAGACCATTAGCAACAAGCGTCCTGATGCAGAGATGCTTTTGGGCGATTTTTTTTTTTGATTTCTTTACATTTGAACGTGTTTTGGAGTATGTAAATATTTAACACTGTTTGATTCACCACACTCATGGATATAAAGGGACCATGGTTGCGTATTCTCATCGAACGTGATGGCGTCTTTGGTGAGCTACGCCGGCTTTATATTTTTCAGGTATCATATTTCAGACTAATCGTGATGTTTCTGTGATAAGTATATTTTGAAATGGTCATATCTTGGATCGCAAGAATTTAAGTTTACCATTGGTATGTGGAATGACGTATTTCAGTGACTGGTGGCATCGTACATACACCCTGTCTGAGACAAGAATTTGCTTCTCAACAGTTAAGGGGTTAATAAAGTTTGACTGACCTGGCTGAGTATTTTGTTGACGTTCCTACTGTAGCCCTTATAGTCCGGTGCACTTTATGTATAGAAAGTATATGACAAAAGACTTTTTGGAAGGTGCATCTTATAGTGCATGAAATACGGTAGCGAAGTATAGTATCGTTCTTAGCACACAGAAACTCATGGGAAGTTTTCATAATGAGAAAGAAGACTGCAGTCACCCTTAAAGGAAAAAAGGTTCTACATCACAATAAACGAAGGTTAACTGTACAACATATGTTAATCTTAATCATCTTTTTCTAATTTTTTCAATGAAAATGTTTACCGGAATTTGGGAACTTCGAGGTGAAATGTCTTTAAAATGACTCTTAAGCTTCTGTAAACTATTGCAAATACAACCAATTGCTAAATTTAAATCGTGTATTTTTTAATCCAGCTGAGTTCAATCGTTTTCCTTAACCAGCGTATCCGTGACTTTTATTTAAGTTAAATAAAATTTGAATGGTCCTTTTCTCAAATGTTCTCTGGTTGATAAATGGTTGCAAATACAGTTACAGTGGGGTGCTTGTCTTTGGTGACATCAAGTGGACATATTAATAACTGCTGGTCATCGTGTTACATGATGCGGCCTATTGTCTCTTGTGCTTCTCTCAGCATTGTCTCACTAGTTTTCCCAACCCTGATCTAATTTCTATTCAATGAAATCCTTTTTGCATGTTCAATTGGTGCAAAATTAAATGTCATTTCTTATACATGTCTTACCAGCAAGGATGGCTTTGTAGCAGACGTGGCAGCGTGGCGCTTCTTCCCGGGAGCAGCACTTGCCACACAGGATGCGCTCGTCCTTAGCGCTGAAGGGCTCATTGGCTAGCGGCTTGTAGCATTTAGCGCATCGGAAACAGTCCTCGTGCCAGTGGCGGCCCTTGTGGCTCAGCTCCTAAGGGGGTCGAAAGGTTTGTGAGTAACCAGCTACAAAGGTACACGATTACGTTTCTCTGTAACTAGTACTGTAACGCGTTGATAACATTTTGTAATGAGTGTCGTTACAACATGGTGGGTTACTCTGTTACTAGTCAATGGATTACAAAGTATATTGCTCTTCAGCATGTTCTCCTTTGCTTATGAAACAAAAAACCTTTAGTCCACCGGCAACACGCAAACATTGAAAACTAGCAAGGCAGGGATGTTTATTTCTAAAGTTACAGTGGCGCAGTCTCACGCAGAGTACGAGGGCGTGGAATTTCTCCCTTAAGATATTCTTCCTACAACAAATACTCACGTGTAAACCATATTTATGACTATAAAATACTGAAACCAGGGGGTCACTTTATATGCACATATTTGGTTGTGTGTCACTAGTAGCGAATAATTGGCAGTGTGTAGGGAGGGGTCGTGTATTATACCGGAACAAGGATATCGGAGTGAGCACAGAATTTACAGTAAAAGAGCAAAATTTTTGGTTTTTTAATTTGTAAAATTATTGCCTGGGTAAAAACGTATTGGACTATTAGTATTTTTTTTCTTTAAATGAACACATTCACTGCCCTAAACTGGTGTAAACGTCAAATTTATTTTAGATGGCCTGCTGAAGACGTCAAGGATCCATTTTTGTGTGGCTAGTAGTGATTGCGTTAAATAATAAATATCTAGTAAACAGGGTTGGGTAGGGTTACTTTAACTGGATTACTTTCGAATACTTTTGGATTACTCCAATACCAAATATGCTAATAAAAGACAAACTAAACTAAAGATGAATAAAATGATGACTCACAACACGTGGTAAGCTTTCTCTCCTGGCTTTGATCTCTTTGACCCCCGGCAAAACTAACATAAAATGCGACAGAAACAAAATGAAAATAAATCCAAACAGCTTGCCAACATCATTTTTGCCGTTCCATGTGTTCCGTTACTCCCGAAGCCTGCACAAAATTTAGTAATTGTATTCTTATTTAGTTTCTTTTGTCTTTTATTAGCATATATGGTATTGGAGTAATCCAAGAGTAATTGAAAGTAATCCAGTTAACGTAATCCTACCCAACCCTGCTGGTAAATAGAAAAGCAGAACCAACTAAAACAATAATAAATACATATTTTTAATTTACACCAGGAACAAAAACTGTCCTTTACTGAGCCAAATGTATAACTCACGGGATTTATTGTGGATCTGAGGTTTCTGAGTTTTTCCTTGCCCTCATGTAGGTTTTAGATCAGGGGATGGTGTAAAAATAGTCTGTAGTTTGGAATACTCTGGTCAGTGCAGCCCTTTGAGACTCCTTGTGATTAAGAGCTACACAAATATGACTTGACTTGACAGTACTTAAAAATGGAGAAGGAAATCTTTGAGTGGTTTAAATCCCACAGACAAAATGCATATGAAGTGCTTCAGCTGCGTGTTGGTTTGGGAGCTCTCAAGATTGCACAAGCCAAAAAATATGAGGTTGTCGTCACTTCCACTGGTTGGTGTACACGTTTTCTTCCATTGCTTTCATCATGTGGCTATTTTTGGGGGGTCTTCCTTAATGTGAGTACATGCAGTAATTTTTTTTTAATACTTATTTGAGTAACACGCAAATTTTAGGTGTCACGAATGTGTTAACGCAATTACGTAATGAGTTGTTTTTAGTAACGCGCCCAACACTGGTTAAAGGTCAGCCGTTCCCACAGAGCCCAGTGGAACCAAGCAGCTGCACCTTGTTCTCCACGGAAATGGGCCGGTGGCATTGTGCGCAGCTGTTGGCGCAGAACTTGGTGTGGCAGCGCACGCAGGTGGGTCGGCCCTCGTTGCGCACAAATCTGCGGCCCCCGAGGTCCTCGCGACAGTAGAAGCAATGCACGCCGGCTGACATTCTGCCTTGACTGGAGGCGGAAGGATGACAAGAATACATCAGTAGTCTGCATTTCTCATTGTATTTGCAAATAAATAAACTTCATAATGCTGTAATGGAAACAAGCCTTATTATTAAAATTGCGTAGATTTTTGTATTCCATAATTTCTGGTTTATAAGCTGCAACTAATGCCGCACAAGTTCAACCCTGTGGCTTATGCAGAGATACAGTTAATGAGCTGCAGTATCGCTCACAGCCTTCCAGAGGGCGTATTACTTGAAGAAATAACCCCTAAGTAAATGGGATCCCTATCCCCTCCAATGGCACTATAGAATTCCTATGGATTATTAGATAATACACCTTATGGAGCAACCAGGACACATCATCAGTGACTCTTCTAGGGTCATTGGGTGTTTCGGTTCTTAGCCAGGCACCCTTGCCCAGGCGACCTAAACGAGTGTGATCAATCCCCCGACTTGTGTCCAGGTAGCGCATTACGCCACGCCTCTCCCCTCTTCAGAGCCAGCGTGAAGCCTTTTCAGCTGATGCCATGATGTTGTTGATGGCTCTTTGCCTATGCAGTCCAAACAAAGAAGCCCAAAGGACACTGTGTAAGGACCTGCCTGCCAAGCCCCTGCAGCCCACTTCAAAAGGCTCGCAGCGGGCCCTCCACCCATTCAGCCACGAGATCGGCATACTTTGCCTTCTACATCTCCTGCACTCCATCCATCCATCCAGTCCTCCCAGGTTACTGTCAGCTCAAGGACCAGAACCTGCTTGCACCATGTTCTGGCCCAAGTGTTGTAGCTGCTATGATATCTGGTCGCTTAGTACAGCAAAAGTCTATTAGGTAAGCTACAGTTAAGGGCTCTCGTGACTTATAATGGATCCATTTTTATTAACGGCCACCAGGAGCGCTCGAGCAGGTAAGCGCAAGACCGGTGTTGTCGAGGAAGACACATATCAAAACAGTCAATAAATGTGCGTACGGTATTGTGCTTTGTACATGAATGAAATTGGCATAAAAATTAGTGCTGTGTTACTTGTGTTTTGGTCATTTTCCTCATTTGTGTTATTTAAACTTTGAAAACTCAAGAGGTCACATTCAAGTAAGAGAAATGTGCTCCAGTACATAAAAATGTTTTTAAATTATCGCTATTTTTCTATAAGCTTTTTTTAATTAACTAATAAAGTATGTCCTTTTAATAAGAATTCTGCACTAGGAACTAACAAAATGTATTAATACCACATACTATCACAAGAGGACGTAACCTATTAGAAGTGTTTTTGTATCGATATTCAAATGAATTGCATTAGTTTTAAATCTTTATCATCCTAAAAATATGTATTCTGAAAGTTTCCGCAGCTCTAGGCTAAGAATGAACACAATAACAAAGAAAAGCTGTACTGTAATAGAAACCTTCAATCTCATCTCATCTCATTAGCTGCACCGCTTATCCTCAGTAGGGTCGCGGGGGTGCTGGAGCCCATCCCAGCAATCATCTGGCAGTGGGCAGGGGACACCCTGAACTGGTTGCCAGCCAATCGCAGGGCACACGGGGACAGACAACTCACTCGCTCATTCACACCTAGGGACAATTTGGACCGGCCAATTCACCTGAAATGCATGTTTTTGGAATGGAATTGGAATGAGATGAATATTGATCAAATAACCTTCAACACATATCTAAAATAAAACATTTTAAATAATGATTTTCAAATATGTCGTTTTTTCTCGAAAATCATTTTAGAATTTGTGCACCTGTTTTTGCAACAAACATCTATGAAGAAACCCCAAATGGACCCCAACCACTGATGATTTTGGGTTCAAAGCTTTAAGGGTGCTGAGCACGCAGTGTCTAGCTCAGAGGTGTCAAACAGGCGGCCCGCGGGCCGGATCAGGCCCGCTAAGGGATTGAATCCGGCCCGCGAGACAACACTCAAAGAAGCGCAAGAGAAAAACAAGCTGCAGGTTGAAATATGTCAACTTGATGTTCCCAAAGCCAGGTGCCTCAAACAAAGACACTGTACTTGTATTTATTTCTCTCTCTCTCTCTCTTTTCCACCCATTTCCACTCTCTGTCTCTTTCACTCTCTGTGTCTCTCTTTTTCTCTTCCTTTGTTGCTCTTTGTTTCTTTCTCTCTCTGTGTTTTTTTAACTTCTTTTGCTCTAACTTCCTTTTTTCTCTCTTTTCTCTTTGTCTCTTTCTACCCTTCGCGCTTTCTTTTCTCCTTTTTCTCCTTCTGTCTTTCTATATCTCTTTGGATTTCTTTCTTCCTCTCCCTTTCTTTTTCCCCTATCTCACGACTTTTTATCTTTTGTTTCTCACGCTCTCTCCCTCTCTCTCTTTTTCTTTCTTTGCCCTGCCCTCTCTCCTTTTCCCTCCCTGTTTCTCTTATTTCTTTATCTATTTTTCTTTCTCTTTAATCTACTAGTCTGGCCCCCGACAGAATGTTTGTCTTATCGAGTGGCCCCCGAGTTAAAATTAGTTTGACACCCCTGGTCTAGCTGGTTAAACTTATGTTTCAGTTTACTTTAAGTGATCCAGGATCATTCAATACTATTCAGCAGTGTTACCATATATAGATTAAGAGGAGGTTTTGTGTTTTCTTTATAGTTACTGTGGGTTCATCTGAACATGGTGCTTTACAGAAAAACTGAAAAGTCATTTTATTTGGGTGGTAAAGTAGTTGTACATCATAACCACTGTATAACACTTTCACCGTACTACACCGGAGCCTCCCCAGACACTGCCGCTATGCCGCAAGTGACACTAGCCGAGCGAGCGGGGAGTGTGCGAGACCGGTGTTCTGCCATATTTTCCTACTAGGCAGAATTTTCCTACCGGAGGCCAATTCGACTATAACAGTAATGTAACATTTTCATTATTCGCATGTATTTTATATAAAAAATATTCAATAACATATATTTAATAATATCGCCCAGTAGCAAGGAAGGGTAGAACACCAAGGTTTTTTTCCAAAGAAATATATTTTGTGAGCCACTAAAATGGCGCTTTTGAGTGACTGTTTTGCCTCTTATACAACGCTGGTCCATATCGGTAATAAGTAAAATACTTTTTCTATGAAAGCAAGTCAAATAGATGAAAAGAATGGCTTACATAACGAGTTTACAATTACAGTAACTTGACGCATAAGTTAAACTTTAGAAGCATTGACTTTTCTTGGCTTGCACACATCTTAAATATTTTGAATTATTGAACCCATCAACACTAACAATATATATCATGTAAAATACACTCGAATAATGCAAATGTTGTATTACTGTTATAGTCGAATCAGCCTCCGGTAGGAAAATATGGCAGAACACCGGTGCTAGGAAACATGGACTGAACCGTTTCATGGCAGTGGAGTATTTCCGATGCTCCATTGTTCATTCTTTTTCTTTTATTTTCATCATAATATATATTGTCCAAATCAAGAAAAAGAGGAGTTTTTAAAACACTATAATTTTGTGCGTTGTTTAATCTCCCCCAAATATCGTGCTGGCGCCCATGACGTCAACTCAATATGAATGTAAACATATTTGTTTTAAATAATCATATTTAAATGTTGAAAACCCCAAAATGTTTTTAAAAGTTCACAGAGCTCTATTAAAAAAAGTAATTTTTATAATTCTAAACGTAGGAAAAGACACGTCATATCTTAATACTACGAATAACCACAAGAGGTCGCACCCATTTTAGTAAGTGACACTTTACAATAAAGCGTAAGTTCGGTCGAGATTTTATTAGTTTTTATTCAATTGTTAAAGAATATTTTTATTACAGATTTTGTGTTCTTCCCGTTTTTCATATATATTTTGTGTGTTTAATAAGACTTGGCTACTTAAAACGGGCTTCTTATTTCCCACTCCGCAAACATTTGGTTACAAAATAACATTGTTAACTTTCCCCAGACAACAATCACCTCCGTTGCTATGACGACGATCCTAACTGGACACCCGTCTAATGGCAACCACTCACTAACAGGAAGTGAGTCAGGAATTCCGCGCGAATAAATCACACGAAAGTGAGATAAGACTGACACGTCTCATTTTTCCCTTCTGCAGGTTGTTAAAACAAACAGAGGGCGATTATCTGAGGTGAGTGCGCCATTATGCCTCGGGTTTAGGAGGGTGAAGTGTTATTAAGCCGTTTACTCGTGTGTAAAGCTCTTTTTTTTCAACACTTTAAAAATAAGTCAAAGTTTGATTGCGCTTTATACACAAAGTCTTACGGTAGATTATATAGCTGTACGTTACCGTATTTGAGCAATTATTAATCAGTTAAAATGGCGCCGACCATAAAAGCAAAGCATTGCTAGCAGTTATTGTTAGCTCCTCTGTGTTTTCAAGCAACTCTACTTCAGCTATTGGCTCTTTTCAGCTGCTTCGGGTGTGTCGTTCATTGTTTTTTGTTTTGTTTTCGTCGACAACTTTCATGTTTTGTCGCTGGTTGAAATTCATTCTTGCTCATTTGAGAAAATAGGCTTTTCCAATTTTGCCAAGTAGTATCCTTTTAAGCTACAACGAACTCTAGTGCAGTGTTTTTCAACCCTTTTTGAACCGAGGTACACTTTTATTTATAAAAAAAAAAAGTTCTGAGGCACACCGTTTGTCAAATATTATGTCAAATATTTCACTGTACTACCGCATAAGTACATAATTAGTATATAAAAAGAAGAAAATAATACTTAAAATAATAAAGAATAATGTGCTTTATTTAGTTTTTTATTTCTTACAGTGCAATCTTAAACCGCTTTGTTAAACAACTTAAGTTATTAAATGTATTGTGCAACCTCATGAGCAGATAATTAGTATATAAAAAGTATATAAAATATACTGCCACCTACTGATATGGATGACTATTACAGTTCCTCGTCTGAAGAAAGCAAAAATACTGAAGAATGGCCTGATTTTTTGGAAAGATAAAATTGGGCAAATTCCAGCAACATACTAGATAAAATCTCACGGCACACAGATTGAAAAAACTGCTCTAGTGGTGAGGTTACACACTGTCTCTTTAATTATTACTCATTCTTTTCTAATAGTTTTGCAGACCTACTAATTATCCTTCTTACAAGTACACACACATAAATATATACAAATCTTGTTTTATGTGTGTAATTTTCATTTATTTCCCTAGCATCTCAAAGCAATTAGCCAGTGTTGCATTCACAACCCTCTTAAAAGCTCAGAAAAGGCACCATTTTTCAGCCGACTGTGAAAGTCATTTGCTAAAATTGTCCTGCAGCGCTGCAAGCGCATCCAACTTTTTGCTCCAAGTCTTAAATCATCGTCTGGAAGTGAAGGACATTTTGTTTTTCTGTTTTTTGGCAGCTTTTGTGCTGCGGCACGGAGATTGATGTGGAATACTCTGCAATCCCTCACGACCGCAGTTTAGGTGACGCTATGTGTTGACAACTTTTTATGCTGAAAATGACCATAGAAGGAAATTGCTAACAAACAGCTGGTAAAGTATTTGGCTTTGTTTTGCTCTCTTTCATTTCTGGATTATTACACTGGTTGGAATTTGACAAGGTGGTGAAAACTCTAGAACTGAATGGAGAAGAAATGTCAGCTTGTGTTATTATTATAATACAACTTTTCACACTGTAATGATATCACAAAAGTATCGTGCTACCAAACTATGTATTTTAGGACATTTTAGCACGATACTTTTCTCCATTTTGAACCTCTTCCTGTATTTCGCCTATCAGGTTGTTCAAATTCCCGATAAAACTAAATTAACAATACTAATTTAAGATACTATTTGTTTTCTCTGTGGCTCTGTGACCATGTTTATAGCACTGGTTCTCAACTGGTCTGACTTCAGGACACACCATTCCACCCATGGGACGAGCTGTGTCCCAAATTAAAAATAATTCCACTTCTCAAATGCATCTAATAAAAGGATTGTGCGGTTTAAAGCAGAAAATTTATGGTAGAAAATATTCAACTTTAAAAAAAAAATGTTCAGCCAAAATGACTTCAAGTACCGTATATACTCACATATGAGCCTACATTTCATATAAGCCACCTCCTAAAATGCTTAAAAGCCACATACTAAAAGAAATTCAAAATAAGAATAAAACATGTACTAAAAAAAAAAAAAAATCAATATTTTTTTCAAGTATGTAGTTAAGAAAGATTAATATACTAGTGAAAAGCCTAACACGCGAATGTTTCGAGACCGGATGGAAACATTTAGAGAGGGATTGGCGCCATCAGGCTGTACTTGCCCAAGACACACCACAGGAAATGAAGCCCCTACGACCGTAGTGGTTAAAGGACCCACTGAACACAGAAAAAGCAAAATACATAACATTTTAAAAACATTTACTGAACCATCCAGCAGTGTATTAATGGTAAACGCTTGTACACTGTTTCCGTAGTTCGCAATTGTTTCAGTCTTAAACTCGATGTTTGTGGTCACAGTTTTCCACATTTCCTTCCATTCATAACTTCCCTATGATCCATTATTATGAGAAGAAAAGGAAATAAAACCAATAAAATCACAAAAAAAATGAGATGTGATCCCTCTCAAACGCTCTGATTGACTGTACAGGTAGGAGAGATTGAGCCGGACATTATCAGCATCGACTGTCAAGAAGTGTAATCCTTCCTAGCATTATTTTGTCAACAAAAAGGCCCGAGAACCACGGAAACCGGTCCGCGACCCATATCTGGGTCTTGATCACCTGTTGAAAAACACTGGTTTAACGCATGAAAAACGGTCAATTCAAGAGTATGTGTTTTTAGTATGTATTTTCAAGGTAACACTTAAAAGAGAGGGTGTGTATTATCAAACGCCTCCTGCTGATAAAAACTATTAGGAAAACACTATTGATTTTTAAAATGTATTTCGAATTAGACTGGTCTTTATTGTCATTAAATACAACCTAGTGTGCATAGTTCATGAGATTTGACGTGGCAGTGAACAGCGATAAAAGACTTTAAAATAAATAAAATTTAAAAAGACTATTACAGTGTAAAAGCAGTATTTAAAATATTGTAATAGACTAGACTGACTTAAAGGCACAGTGTGTATTATTTAGCACCTACTCGGGGTATAAATATATATTTCATTTGTATAAAAATATTGATTTAAAAAAAATAAGCAAAAAGTCTCAATTAAATGTGTATTTCTTTAAATACTCAAGTCAGAAAATGTGTATTTATTTTACATAACATAAGCCGACATGATTGGCCACCATTTTGCTTCAATGGGTACCCCCAAAAAAAAAAAAAAAACTCACGAAAAAATAGGAAATGGTGCAGTTTGGTTGCATCGAGTCTCCGTAGATTTTATTCTTCCTTGTGCTTTGTAGGGCATGTTTTCAATTACATTACACAATACACATCTAGTGGTCTAATAATACACACTGTCCCTATAATCTTTAAACAAAATTGAAATAAGCCTAATTATCTGCCAGTGGAAGAAGACGATTTACTTAAACACATCTACTACAATTTTTCCGTCAATTTTGAATATTTTTGAAATAATTGACCTACCAAAAAAACTGCTTATTTCAAGTATACTTGTTTACTTATATTTTGTTTCTTATTTTCTAGATAATTGGAAAATTTAGCTCATTTTACGAAATATTTCTATATTAAAATCTTTAATAACAAAATGATGTACTATGTGCTAGATAAGATCATTTTTATTTATAAAAATGTCTATTTTACCAGAAAAGCCAGTTAAAAAGGCTCAAAAGAAGAAAAAAGTATAAATAAAACGATTATTTTTCCGCCAATTGGGTAAAAAAAAAGAACTTTTTTTTAGTGTGAAGCTTTGTCGTCGGATGCCCGCGAACGCCCCCCGGACTGCATTTTGGACACCTTGGCGTAGAAAATGTGAAACTTTAGCTCGACTTTGCAGAAATTGGCCTCTAAAAATAGTCCGACTCGGTTTTTATGATGCCAACGCGTCAGACTTCCTGTTTCTTTGTCATCCGGAACATTCTTTTCCGATAAGCTCACGCTAGCTAGCATGCCCGGCGCAGATGTGGCACCCACAATTTTGCTAACGGGTTTCCTGCGTTGATATTTGCAAGGAGGGAAATATGCAACAGCGAGCTTAAAGAGACCGTGTGTAATCAATGGCCAATTACGCTAATATCGAACAATTAATTGACGAATCATAAATATTACAATTCTTATCTTTCAACCCTCCTAAAGAAAACAAATTTTTCAATTCGCCATCTTGTAAAACAAATTTATTATATCTAACTCTTGGTTTGAATCATTAATTTAACACAAATATCTTTGTGATATTTATCTATATATTATATATACACCGGAGCCATATCCCCCTAGTGGGAGGTGTCTAGAGTCAAGAACACATTCACATTTCTGACTCTTTCTGGAAGGAAAAAGTATAAGAAGTATAGAACGAAGTAGCATAAGTAGTATTAGAAAAAGTTTAAGAAGCATAAGAAGTTGAGAAAAAAGTATAAGTAGTATAAGAAGTATCAGACAAAGTTTAAGAAGTATAAGTTGAAGTAGTATAAGAACAAGATGGATAAATATAATGAAAAGTTGAAGTGTAAGATATGCAAGTAGTATAAGTTTAAGAAGTATATTAAATAGTATCAGTTGAAGGAGTATTATACAATTAAGTATAGGAAGAAAAAGAAATGTAAGAATAGGAAAAAGAAGTAGTATAAGAAGTAAAAGTATAAAAAGAAGCACAAGAATAAGTTGAAGTGGTACAAGATGAAGAGGTTTAGGAAGAAATATAGGAAGAAGTAGTTTAAGAAGTATAAGAAAAAAGTATAAGAAGTGTAAGTTGAAGAAGTAGTATAAGAATAAGAAGAAAAAAATAAGAAAAATAATTTGACTAGCAAAGTTTAAGAAGTATATATAGAAGTAGTATCAGTTGAAGTATACAAAGAATATGTAAGGAAGAAGTAGTATAAATATGGAAGCATAAAAAGTATAAGTTAATAAAGTAGTATAAGAAGAAGTAAAAGAAGTAGAAGTATGAGAAGAAGTAAAACAAGAAGCATAAGAAAAAGAAGAAGTACAAGAAGTATGAGAAGAAGTATTTGTTTTCTATGGCCACCTCGAATTGAATCCAAAATCAAGGTGGTTTTGATCGGACGGACGTACACAAAAAATGAAAGCGAATCATTCCATTCTCTGAGCTAACCCACAAAACCGATTTCACATGTTGTATTTGCGGCCTGAAAGATCCCTTCAACAACTTCGCAATGGGCTGTGTAAATCCAATTAAACACATCGATTTACCGTCCCTGCTCATTTCCAGGAAAGCCCCCGCTAAAGAGCACACTTTTTACCCCTGTAATAAAGAAGGAGCTCCGCGTGAATCCTGAGAAGACATCTCTGCTTTTACCAGGCTGACCTTTCAGACATTAAAATGAGAACCTTAAGCTACACAAAAACAGATTTGTTTGCTGAAGTTACTGCAAGATTATTTCATTGTATTTGGATTTTTATTGGATGTTTCCAACTGCAGACCCGAGAAAAACACACTAACTCTAAATCCCAAGATCCAAGAAGAAATCCGCGAAGTGCGAAATCCTGCGTTGCTACGTATGAGCATCATAAATTGTTTTTATTCTACATGGTTTGTGTGTAGATAGGTGCTGCATTATGCTTGTAAGGTTTATGATCACTCAATAAAGGGAATTGCAAGTTAGGGTTCGTTTACTTTTTTCATAGCCAAATTCAAGCTTTTTTAAGGACTTTCAAAAACACTTTCCTATTTCTCCAGTAACTTTAGAAGAATATATCCAGTGTGAATCATGTATTTTGCAGAGCCACAAATATATCTGAGATTTGTGCATTTATCAAGATATATGGTTTTTAGATTTTGAAGTCACAAATGTAATGGATCTTTTCGTATAGGTGATGGGTAAAATGACAGTAATATGTAGCTTACATTTTCAGTTGCAGGAAGTTCTTTACTTTGAATTTACCACTGGAAAATCCTACCTTCATTTTTTTGCATGGTCCATAATAAATGTTCATAATTAATACGTAATTTTGCACTCACACACACATTACATAGTGACCTGTATTAGTATATCATGCACCCGTCATCTTGGGTGCGACCCGTAGGGGGCGACAACGCATCACGACCTTAAATTTAGACATCTACTGTGAGGTCGCAGGTAGATTCCCTGCTCCTCCGAGTGGAAATGTCCTTGGGCAAGACACTGAATTCTAATGCCCTTGATAAGCATGTAGGCGCTTTGCATTTCTGTTGCCACTATCGGTGTGTGTGTGTGTGTGTGTGTGAGTGAATGGGTAAGTGTGAAGCATATTGTAAAGCGCTTTAGTAGATCTTCAGTGACTTGAAAAGCACTATATAAATTAAGCCCATTCACCATAATGTCATACAAACCAATGTGAGTTGCAGTTAATCACGAGGAAAGAAGGAATGCGATAGCAAAGCCATCAGAGAGCTGAGATGACTTGAGAAACGTCGCAACCATTTCAAGCATTTACAAGCACTTTTCAACCCTTTAAAAAAAAACATTAAAATTCAAGTATTTTCGAGGACGTCGAGCACTGCTATCAACCCTGGCAATCATTAATAAGGGAAGGAATCTGCTGAGGTTATAATGTTTGGAAAACTCGAATTTATTATCTCCAAAAACACGACATTATCTCCATTCCAAATAAACGACTGTACAGGAATGTGCGCGGGACTTTTGTGGCATTTTCCTGGCCTCGAAAGTTGGAAGAGGAAAGTTGCTAAGTGAAAACAGATTTCCAAGATTCCGAATTTAAACTCGCACGCACGCTTGCAGAAATGTTTGCAGGGACAACGCCCCGTGCACCTTTTTCAAGATTTTTGATTAAAAGAAGAAAAAACATTCCTTTTAAACGACATCACGGGTGACAATGACGTCATTATCATTGCGGAATCTCCTTTAGAAATATACAAATAAAAACATACATTTCTAAATGAATAGATGCGAAAATGAAGACGTGCTCACCGAGCGACTACGCGGACTTTAGTACACCAATTAGTATCGATACGTGGAAAAGGCGTTGATCGGAACCAATATTAATACTTCCCTATCCGGAGAGAAATAAGGACACGGTGAAGAACTTTAGCCATATTTGAACAGTTTTCGACTACGCTCAATCATTCAAACAAACAAGATTTAAAAATCGTTCCTGCATACATATAAATACGTAGTATTTTCCAAAGGAAATTCCATTAAACTAGTATTCTTTTCTGTATTTTTTTAAATAATGATAAAATATAAAGAAAATGCAACTATGAATAAGCGCGTTTGTGACGCACTATATAAAGAAAATAAGTTATTCTTGCTTTATCACAACTTTCTTCATTTTTTTGTATCTTACCTGAGGAAGGTCGCCCAAGATCTGCAGCGGAGGTCGTAGAAGGGTCACTGTACGACTCGTCGCGGACGCCCGTAAACACGTCTGGACGCCTGGCGTCGTCTGCCGCGCGAACGCGGGAAAACCGGATGCGCGGCGTTCCGTTTCAAATTAAAAGAGAAGAGCTACCTCCTTTGACAGCGTTTCGAAATAAATCTCAGTCGTAAAACGTTGAAGAACGTCGTAGAAAAGCGCGTCCTTGCTGCTGCCAGGTGTAACTTCCCATTTGATTTTATAACAGCTTTCAATTGTTTATTTTTCGAGTTTTAATTAGCATTAGCTTTCCGTTTTAGTTGAAAAAAGCTTTAACTCACCAATTGGCAAAATACGTGAAATTTGATTTTGGGTCCTTCTATTTTATTGAGGTGGATTTGTTTATTATTCAATTTAAAAAAAAGTTGTATCAAACAAAATATTTTCAAACAAAAAAATCTTCACGTCAATGATTCTTCGTGATTTCCTTGTTAGATCTGCAACCTCAGTGGAAATGTTTAAATCTAAGCTTAAAACTCACTTCTACTCCATAGCATATGAATAACCTACTCTTCTCGTCGGCTGAAAAAATAGTCTGTGTAATATAGTGTAATAATCTGTGAAGCCCTTTGAGACTCTTCGTGATTTAGGGCTATACAAATAAAAATGACTTGACTTGACTTGACTAGAAAGACGTCATTAGTTTGGACACCTGTCACTCAAACATGTCTGACCAATAGGGAAGCACCCGCCCACTGTGGGATATTTGTGTCAAAATGATTCAATCGAAAAAAAAAGACTTCAAATCTTTTTTTCACATCGTTCAAAAAAAAAAAACAGTTCAATTTGAAAAAACACTTTGAATGACTTTTTATTTTGTTTGTTTTTCTTTGATTGAAAATGTATATCGTTAGCATGTGTGCAGCACAGTTCTGAGGTCATGAGATCGAACCTTCCTGTGTAGAGTTTGCATGTTCTCCCCGTGCTTGCGTGGGTTTCCTCCGGGCACTCCGGTCTCCTCCCACGTTCCAAAAACATGCATCTCAGGTTAATTGGTCGGTCCAAATTGTCCCTAGGTGTGATTGAGTGAGTTGTCTGTCCCTGTGCCCTGCGATTGGCTGGTAACCGGTTCAGGGTGTCCCCTGCCCACTGCCCGAAGATAGCTGGGATGGGCTCCAGCGCCCCCGCGACCCTACTGAGGATAAGGGGTGCAGATAATGGATGGTTGGATAATAAAGACACAAATCTACCTCCATACTAATTATTCTATTATTTTTGCTTGTCATTTACACACCTACAATAATAAACTGTGCGTTGTTTACAATAATCTATTGTCATTCTGACATATATGTCTGTCTTTGCACAGGTATGTGTTTATTTCTGTTGGATTGATTTACACAACATTCTAAGTTATAGACCAAGGGTCAGCAACCTTTTCGGTGTGGAGTGCCACTTTCAAATTTCCTTGTAAATCTGTGTGCCACACCAAGATTAATGACGAGCAATTTTCTGTCATTTTTCACCAGTCAGAATAAAAACCATGGATATACATTGAACTCCTATAACTGACCAATTTATCTTCCATTATTCTTGTTCAATAAACGAAAAAATGAATGTGAGCAACATGTGGAAAGGCCTGTAGACATCCATGACTTCATTTTTTTACCACAAGAATTAACCAGAATCAACCATTCTTCATCAACAATGAACTACAATCAAAAAACAAGTGATATGGACAGCTACCATTCTATTCACCGATGAAATCTTTTTGCAGAAAATATTAAAACTTGAAACGCACACACGCTTCTTCAATATATTTGCCATCAGTAAATGGTTTTCTGTGTTTTGCCATGCAATGATCAACGTGATAGCTTGCTTCAGTGGTCGTGTTTTTAGCAGTGAAAGGTTTTCAGAGTCAATGTTTTTCTGCCGTACCTGGACACAGCGCGTTTTAATGTCTCCGCCTTGTCAGACTCGTCCTTGAGTTCATGTTCATGATTTTTTACGTATTGACGTTTAACCCTTGATGTGCGAGGTACAACACTCTCGAGGCATAATGCACAAACAGCACGGTCATTTTTTTTTTGCACAAAGCCCCAGTCATTTGTCCACGCTGGCTGAAAAGAACGAGATTTTTTCGCTGGAGGATTCTTTCATTTATTGTGCGCCTGTGTTTTGTTGCCTGGATTAAAACACGGATCTCTCCTCCTCTCCTTCGCGCCGCGCAGACACATACTCGCACATGGAGCAGAGGAGGAGGGGTGCTAACATAAAGCCTCTAAATAACACGGCGCGCACCTGAAAATGTCTAAATTTCAGGTAAAAATGCGCTGTTTTTTAAAAAAAAAATAATTATTATCTTGCCGTGCGCTCACCTGCTGGCACGCGTGTCATAGGTTGCCGAACCCTGTTATAGAGCATTACGTGGAATAACATGTTGTCTAAAAGATCTGAAATACAAACATGGACAATCTTTTACCGTAAATATGTTATATTTTTATGTTATAGATCTGAACAAACTGCAGCAGCAATATGCAAATACAATATTAAATTGCAACAACAAACTAAAATACTATGGAAAAAATAACAAACTTAACTCTACAAAAAAATTTAATTCGATAAAACATCAAGCAAATATTTAAATAATGAACATATAAAAGAATATATAGGCTAAAGATGAATGATTAGGTCTTAAAACTATGTAAATGTTGGTAACAATGTGTAAAAGCTTTGGAAAAAATAATCTACCATAATCCACACATCTAACCTGTGGGGTTATGCTTCTGTCTCGATTCTCCAACTTTCTTAGAACCTGTGCTACCTGGCTCTTCTGGAGGAAAAATCATTTATTACACAATTGTAAGAGATCTCATGGCCGACTTTGTAGTGAATGCTAATCATTGCTTGGCCACTCAGTCTGGTGCCATTGAAGATCTCAAGTCGTTCTTCAATCAGCTTGAGTTTTGAGAAGCTCCGCTCAGCAGATGCAACAGGCACAGCGAGAGGGCAGGCTATTTTCAGTGCTAACTCAAAGATTTGGATACAACTCACATATGTCGTTTCCAGAGAGGTAAGCGAGCAGTTCCATTTGGGGTCATCTGTGCTTTCGGGATTTCTGGCAGGTTCTCCAACTCTGTACTTCAGTGGTTAAGACCATTTGCAAGCAGGATTCTTGAAAGGGAGAACAATTCATAATAGCATAAGGCTGGTAATGGACATTTCAATTATAGGGAGCTATTATATATTTCTGAACTTTATCAAAGCTTTTAATTCAGTGAAACATGGCTTTATCCTATATATGCTTGAATCACTGCGTTGGTTGAGCCACTAGAGGGCACAGTTGTCTAAAGCAAAGGAAAACCAGTGCCAAATGATTTCAGCATAGCAGCTATAGATGCCAGACAAACAGCGGCGACTATTGAGAATGGATTCCACCATGTAAAAGAAATACAAGTTTCTCAAACTGTTTTTTTTTATTTAATAAAAAACCTGGTATGATTGGTTATGTCTTTCTGCCTATAATTCAAGTCACCGTTTTTTAACTGAATGCAAGTTTTTTGTCCCACTAGCACACATGTGTCAAACAGGCGGCCCGCGGGCCGGGTCAGGCCCGCTAAGGGATTGAATCCGCAAGACAACACTCAGAGAAGGAAGCACAAGAGAAAAACAAGCTGCAGGTTGAAATATGTCAACTTGATGTTACCAAAGCCAGGTGCCTCGAACAAAGACACTGTACTTGTATTTATTTCTCTCTCTATTCCACACCTTTTCTCCCACTCTGTCTCTTTCACTCTCTGTGTGTCTCTTTTTCTCTTCCTTTGTTGCTCTTTGTCTTTTTCTCTCTGTGTCTTTTTAAGGGTTAGGGTTACCTACCCTACCCTTCGTGCTTTCTTTTCTCTTTTCTCTCCTTCTGTCTTTTTATTTCTCTTTGGATTTCTTTCTTCTTCTGCCTTTCTTCCCCCCTCTCTCACAACTTCTCTTTTTATCTCTTTTGTTTCTCACGCTCTCTCCCTCTCTCTCTTCTTTTCCCTCCCTCTTTCTCTTATTTCTTTATCTCTCTTTTTCTTTCTCTTTCTCTTTAATCTACTAGTCCGACCCCCGACAGAATGTTTGTTCTATCGTGTGGCCCCCGAGTTAAAAGGAGTTTGACACCCCTGCACTAGCAGGTACTAAATATTGCACACTGCCCCTTTAAGAAAATGATTGGAGGTTTATGCCAACATATGCGCTCTATAAATGCAGACCATTGTGTCCTTACTTCAAGGTAAAACGCTAAGCTTTAAGATAAATGTTTGTATCCCACAAATCTGCCCAATATCCCTACCTATTTATAATAGTTGCAGGTCATCTACATGAAAAATTGCTAATCTATTTGATAGCCAATATTCAAGACACTCAAAATAGTTATAAGCCAATAAACTGATGACACAACTGTTCTCCTTAAAGATTGCCATCAAGTCCCATTTACCATAGAAAAAAATAATAAAAAAAATTCCTAAGCTTCCGAACTTTTAACTGTAGATTATACGAAACGAAAAGTCAATAATGAAATAACTTTAAAATCTACTGTAAAATATCTTGGAAAATCATCTAAAATAAGGTTGTTTTCTGTCGGTCCTAAGTAATCGTAACACCCAAGTAAACAAGTTCGGTTCCTACGGGAATACAGGCACTTCCCTACAAAAAACAGTAGATACGGACATCTTTTTTCGGGATGTCGAAAAATATCCGGAGATTGCTGTAAGTTACATTTTGTATTGTGTGCACTTTTATTCAAGTAGAGAACATTACTGAAGTGCTTCTTTCCGCCGCTATCAGCGTGTGGTGGCGCTGTGAGAGATCACCCGGCATCCACCCCAAAGAAGAAATCCGCTTCCTCTTCCTAGCTTTGGTGTAAACATACTATACTGTATCTCCAGCGCGCTGAGAACTTTGACACTTTTATTGTTTAATATCTCTTGCATCCGGGCAGCACGGCAGTGCAGTGGTTAGCGTGTGTGCGGCACAGTTCTGAGGTCATGAGATCGAACCTCCTGTGTGGAGTTTGCATGTTCTCCCTGTGCTTGCGAGGGTTTCCTCTGGGCACTCCGATTTCCTCCCACATTAAAAAAAAAACGCATGTCAGGTTAATTGGCTGGTCCAAATTGTCCCTAGATGTGAATGAGCGAGCAAATTGTCTGTCACTGTGTGCCCTGCGACGGGCTGGCAACCAGTTTAGGGTGTCCCCTGCCCACTGCCCGAAGATAGCTGGGATGGGCTCCAGCACCCCCCAACCCTACTGAGGATGAGCAGTGCAGATAATGGGTGGATGGATCTCTTGCATCCATTCAATATGGTTGGTGTAAAGTGTAAAGGAGAGGCGAGCCGTTTCATTTGAAATGAAAGTGGAATGAGAAAGCTTGATGTGGTTGAGAAGATGGTTGGATCGCTTTTTCCAGCCACTTTTTACCACAGAGGAAGTCGCCTGACTCTTCAAGCTCATCTTCCAAAAGTAAGTTAAACTTAACTTTATTTATCTTTATAGAACATACTATTTTATGAAATGTTTATTCTTTAGTAGAGGTTACTTATACAAGCCTTAAACATACTTATATAACCCATAAACATACAAAACACAGCACTGAAGCAATTTACGAACAAATTCAACTTACCAACGATCATCCAGAACCTATCTCGTTCGTAAGTAGGAAAGCGTCTGTATTACAGATAGAGGCGACTGAACATTCCTTGATAGGCAGGATTTACTGAGAAACCAGAAGCCCCTGAAAACATATTGCATAAAATCCTTGTTTTTCATCCTAAAGAAAGAGCTTTCTGTCACCTGCGAGTTCAATAAATGAATGTTTCTTACCTAAAATATTGATGCCATTAATTGTTATTAGCTTCTTTAGTCAAATCATAAAAAAGCTTCCCACTGTTTGGTCCTCGGGGAATTTTCTCGTACGTTTTTAAATATAAACAATAATTTCCAACAAACAGAGGATACCTTATTCAATCAAAACACCATGAGAAGAAACAAAACGCAGTTTCACATTTATTTCTGTTTTCATTCGCAAACTGCCAGACACGAGAACAAAAATGTAGAATCACAGGACAGAAGGGATGAAGTTGGTCAGTTATTTTATACCGTTAGATCACATTTCTTTAAAAAAAAGGGAAAAAAAACTACAAAATAATTTAAATATAAACACATCCTTCATGCTTACAACTTCATCATATCAGAATCATCAGGTTGAAATCATTTAAATTAAACCATTTTCAAGCAGTACCATATATGCTAGTCACGTTAGCATCTCATTGAAATCGTAGATTATCATCAATATTTCAACAAGCGGACGGATATTTTCCTTTCCTACCCGAACAGAGTTTAATTTTGGAAGTTTCACTGCCATAAAAATTGAAAATACTGCTACAGTATACTTCACAATTCCATAGATAAAACGTACAAATCTATTCTGATGACTTCAATTGACATGGTAGGCACTTGAGTTGACAATAGTCTAGCCCGTCCTCACCTTAAAGACGTGGCAGTGTTTGTGTTTTTCTCGATGTCAGTGAAATCAGCACAACATTTTCTTTATATTTCAGTCAAATGACATCTTGCAACCATATTACAGTTATAACATTGCAACATTATTACAGCGGTGCCTCAGCTATCACACAAATCCCACAAATATTTAAATAATGAACATATAAAAGAATATATAGGCTAAAGATGAATGATTAGGTCTTAAAACTATGTAAATGTTGGTAACAATGTGTAAAAGCTTTGGAAAAAATAATCTACCATAATCCACACATCTAACCTGTGGGGTTATGCTTCTGTCTCGGTTCTCCAACTTTCTTAGAACCTGTGCTACCTGGCTCTTCTGGAGGAAAAATCATTTATTACACAATTGTAAGAGATCTCATGGCCGACTTTGTAGTGAATGCTAATCATTGCTTGGCCACTCAGTCTGGTGCCATTGAAGATCTCAAGTCGTTCTTCAATCAGCTTGAGTTTTGAGAAGCTCCGCTCAGCAGATGCAACAGGCACAGCGAGAGGGCAGGCTATTTTCAGTGCTAACTCAAAGATTTGGATACAACTCACATATGTCGTTTCCAGAGAGGTAAGCGAGCAGTTCCATTTGGGGTCA
The DNA here is from genome assembly GCF_059441175.1 of Urocampus carinirostris. NCBI lineage: Eukaryota > Metazoa > Chordata > Actinopteri > Syngnathiformes > Syngnathidae > Urocampus > Urocampus carinirostris. The sequence goes on from NC_142365.1 coordinate 15,156,768, forward strand.
TCTGTGCTTTCGGGATTTCTGGCAGGTTCTCCAACTCTGTACTTCAGTGGTTAAGACCATTTGCAAGCAGGATTCTTGAAAGGGAGAACAATTCATAATAGCATAAGGCTGGTAATGGACATTTCAATTATAGGGAGCTATTATATATTTCTGAACTTTATCAAAGCTTTTAATTCAGTGAAACATGGCTTTATCCTATATATGCTTGAATCACTGCGTTGGTTGAGCCACTAGAGGGCACAGTTGTCTAAAGCAAAGGAAAACCAGTGCCAAATGATTTCAGCATAGCAGCTATAGATGCCAGACAAACAGCGGCGACTATTGAGAATGGATTCCACCATGTAAAAGAAATACAAGTTTCTCAAACTGTTTTTTTTTATTTAATAAAAAACCTGGTATGATTGGTTATGTCTTTCTGCCTATAATTCAAGTCACCGTTTTTTAACTGAATGCAAGTTTTTTGTCCCACTAGCACACATGTGTCAAACAGGCGGCCCGCGGGCCGGGTCAGGCCCGCTAAGGGATTGAATCCGCAAGACAACACTCAGAGAAGGAAGCACAAGAGAAAAACAAGCTGCAGGTTGAAATATGTCAACTTGATGTTGCCAAAGCCAGGTGCCTCGAACAAAGACACTGTACTTGTATTTATTTCTCTCTCTATTCCACACCTTTTCTCCCACTCTGTCTCTTTCACTCTCTGTGTGTCTCTTTTTCTCTTCCTTTGTTGCTCTTTGTCTTTTTCTCTCTCAGTGTCTTTTTAAGGGTTAGGGTTACCTACCCTACCCTTCGTGCTTTCTTTTCTCTTTTCTCTCCTTCTGTCTTTTTATTTCTCTTTGGATTTCTTTCTTCTTCTGCCTTTCTTCCCCCCTCTCTCACAACTTCTCTTTTTATCTCTTTTGTTTCTCACGCTCTCTCCCTCTCTCTCTTCTTTTCCCTCCCTCTTTCTCTTATTTCTTTATCTCTTTTTCTTTCTCTTTCTCTTTAATCTACTAGTCCGACCCCCGACAGAATGTTTGTTCTATCGTGTGGCCCCCGAGTTAAAAGGAGTTTGACACCCCTGCACTAGCAGGTACTAAATATTGCACACTGCCCCTTTAAGAAAATGATTGGAGGTTTATGCCAACATATGCGCTCTATAAATGCAGACCATTGTGTCCTTACTTCAAGGTAAAACGCTAAGCTTTAAGATAAATGTTGGTATCCCACAAATCTGCCCAATATCCCTACCTATTTATAATAGTTGCAGGTCATCTACATGAAAAATTGCTAATCTATTTGATAGCCAATATTCAAGACACTTAAAATAGTTATAAGCCAATAAACTGATGACACAACTGTTCTCCTTAAAGATTGCCATCAAGTCCCATTTACCATAGAAAAAAATAATAAAAAAAATTCCTAAGCTTCCGAACTTTTAACTGTAGATTATACGAAACGAAAAGTCAATAATGAAATAACTTTAAAATCTACTGTAAAATATCTTGGAAAATCATCTAAAATAAGGTTGTTTTCTGTCGGTCCTAAGTAATCGTAACACCCAAGTAAACAATTTCGGTTCCAACGGGAATACAGGCACTCCCCTACGAAAAACAGTAGATACGGACATCTTTTTTCGGGATGTCGAAAAATATCCGGAGATTGCCGTAAGTTACATTTTGTATTGTGTGCACTTTTATTCAAGTAGAGGACATTACTGAAGTGCTTCTTTCCGCCGCTATCAGCGTGTGGTGGCGCTGTGAGAGATCACCCGGCATCCACCCCGAAGAAGAAATCCGCTTCCTCTTCCTAGCTTTGGTGTAAACATACTATACTGTATCTCCAGCGCGCTGAGAACTTTGACACTTTTATTGTTTAATATCTCTTGCATCCGGGCAGCACGGCAGTGCAGTGGTTAGCGTGTGTGCGGCACAGTTCTGAGGTCATGAGATCGAAGCTCCTGTGTGGAGTTTGCATGTTCTCCCTGTGCTTGCGAGGGTTTCCTCTGGGCACTCCGATTTCCTCCCACATTAAAAAAAAAAACACATGTCAGGTTAATTGGCTGGTCCAAATTGTCCCTAGATGTGAATGAGCGAGCAAATTGTCTGTCACTGTGTGCCCTGCGACGGGCTGGCAACCAGTTCAGGGTGTCTCCTGCCCACTGCCCGAAGATAGCTGGGATGGGCTCCAGCACCCCCCAACCCTACTGAGGATGAGCGGTGCAGATAATGGGTGGATGGATCTCTTGCATCCATTCAATATGGTTGGTGTAAAGTGTAAAGGAGAGGCGAGCCGTTTCATTTGAAATGAAAGTGGAATGAGAAAGCTTGATGTGGTTGAGAAGATGGTTGGATCGCTTTTTCCAGCCACTTTTTACCACAGAGGAGGAAGTCGCCTGACTCTTCAAGCTCATCTTCCAAAAGTAAGTTACACTTAACTTTATTTATCTTTATAGAACATACTGTTTTATGAAATGTTTATTCTTTAGTAGAGGTTACTTCTACAAGCCTTAAACATACTTATATAACCCATAAACATACAAAACACAGCACTGAAGCAATTTACGAACAAATTCAACTTACCAACGATCATCCGGAACCTATCTCGTTCGTCAGTAGGAAAGCGTCTGTATTACAGATAGAGGCGACTGAACATTCCTTGATAGGTAGGATTTACTGAGAAACCAAAAGCCCCTGAAAACATATTGCATAAAATCCTTGTTTTTCATCCTAAGAAAGAGCTTTCTGTCACCTGCGAGTTCAATAAATGAATGTTTCTTACCTAAAATATTGATGCCATTAATTGTTATTAGCTTCTTTAGTCAAATCATAAAAAAGCTTCCCACTGTTCGGTCCTCGGGGAATTTTCTCGTACGTTTTTAAATATAAACAATAATTTCCAACAAACAGAGGATACCTTATTCAATCAAAACACCATGAGAAGAAACAAAACGCAGTTTCACATTTATTTCTGTTTTCATTCGCAAACTGCCAGACACGAGAACAAAAATGTAGAATCACAGGACAGAAGGGATGAAGTTGGTCAGTTATTTTGTACCGTTAGATCACATTTCTTTTAAAAAAAAAAAGGAAAAAAAACTACAAAATAATTTAAATATAAACACACATCCTTCATGCTTACAACTTCATCATATCAGAATCATCAGGTTGAAATTATTTAAATTAAACCATTTTCAAGCAGTACCATATATGCTAGTCACGTTAGCATCTCATTGAAATCGTAGATTATCATCAATATTTCAACAAGCGGACGGATATTTTCCTTTCCTACTCGAACAGAGTTTAATTTTGGAAGTTTCACTGCCATAAAAATTGAAAATACTGCTACAGTATACTTCACAATTCCATAGATAAAACGTACAAATCTATTCTGATGACTTCAATTGACATGGTAGGCACTTGAGTTGACAATAGTCTAGCCCGTCCTCACCTTAAAGACGTGGCAGTGTTTGTGTTTTTCTCGATGTCAGTGAAATCAGCACAACATTTTCTTTATATTTCAGTCAAATGACATCCTGCAACCATATTACAGTTATAACATTGCAACATTATTACAGCGGTGCCTCAGCTATCACACATCACCCAGAGTGTCAGGACCAGAACCCACTTGTGTTGCGTTTCTCACAAGTTTTATTGGAAGAAAGAGAAAGGGTTGCGCCCACGATCCGGTGATTGCTGAACGCTGAAGTGGATCTTCTGTGTCTAGCGATGGCGGTAACGGAAAAACGGGTCAGTAGCCGGGACAGGAGAGCAAAAACGTGGTCGGGGTCAGAAGCGAGTCGTAAGCCAGTAAAGGAGAGTAGACGTGGTCGGGGACAAAAAGAGGTCGAAAGCCGGGACGGGAGAGTAGACGTGGTCAGTATCAAAAACGGGTCGAAGCCGGGGGACAGACAGGACTCAAACAGGTGGGAGTCAGGGTAGAAAGAGGCTTGCCTAGTGTTAACTGAGGTTCGTAGATGGACTGACAAATGGCGACAGAAAGGAGTGGGCACCAATAGGGACAGGGAGCAAATCAGAGTTTGAGGCAGTTGGCGCCAAAGGAGCGGGCACAGGTGCATCACATTGGTAATCATGACACCGAGAGGTTGAAGCAGAATACTGGTATTAATAGAAGCATTGTTCCACTTATAAGTCGATGGTATCCGGAAGAATTAAGAAAACGCACACACATGGCTAAAGTTCATAAAGTGCCAAAAAATGAGCAAGTTTATTGTAATCATTCTGGAGTACACCGGATAGCAGAATGAAACCCAATCGAAGATAGCGTTTAAATGCAACGAGACCGGTCTTTTTGGGAAATAATACATAAATTACGAAATAAACGACATTACACCTCATTCCATAGGTACGTTAAAAAAACGTGTTTATATACAATTGAACAGCATAGGATTGTCTGTACTGTCATTGATCACAACATAGTGATGGGGCAGAGAGCAGCCAATGATTACCAGGCCTATGTTGATAACGCCGCCTCTAAGGTTCTAGATGTCAGGTTAAATACACATTTTATTGAAAAAAAGTGGACTTCATATGAGCCGGGACAGATTAATGACTTTACTCTTCTCACGGAAAAAAAAGACTTCGAAAAATTTCGATTTTGACCTCCAACCTGGAACAGATGAAGTGTGAAAACTGAGGCACCTCTGTGGTTTTTTTGTTTGGTTTTCATAAATCTTTCGCCACCTTACGTGCGACCAAAACGAAACATTATGCCGTGGAAGAGCAAATAAATAAATAAATATACTGAATCTCACAAAAAAAAACTACTCACGTAGTCAGTTGTTATTTAGCTTAGCCTCGCTAACCAGTGCAGTTATTTTTTTCATAGGCTGTACCTGACCTCCGACGATCCGGCCTCCACATTAACCTTCAAAAACATGGCTGACGTCCTCCAGAAACCCTGAAAAATATGAGCAGGATTTGTCTTTGGTTGCATTACTAGGCAAGTCATTCCCTTATTTATCAGAAGAAAAGGAACATATTGTGCAAAAATAATCCACCTTCCTACCGAAGATGAATTGGAAGTGTTGAATAGGTTAGCAAATACCAAAACAATAATATATACAAAAGATGGAAAAGACCTCAGTATTATATAGGAGCACCATTGCCCAAATGTAAAATACTGTACATTAATTCGGACTATAAGTCAAGCTTTCAACTCTGCGGCTTATGCAACGATGCGGCTAGTTCATGCATTTTTTCTAACGGCCACCAGGGGCGCCCAAACAGTAAAGGTGAGAGTAAGACACGTGGAATAAATGTGTCGAGGAAGACGCAAGTTTGATGAGACTTTGCGCTTTTAACATGAAAAAAATTAGCATGAAAAGACCCTCACTGTGGAATAGGTGTCGATTGAAAGGGGAGGGGCTAACTACCATATAGGGAATCATTTTATGAATCTGTTTATTTGTAAACGGAAACAATGTGGCGAAATGAAGCAGACATGTTTAGGACGGATTCCTATTCATCTGTCGTCATTATCGTGTGTCTTGGAATAAATATTTTACACGGTTGTATTCTATGGATTGGCCTTGATGTAACGAAGCCATTTTTGTGGTCATTGAAGACGACCAGGGGACGTACTTGCGAGTTACGCCGACTTAATAGTTTTCAGGTATCTTGTTTCAGGCTGATTGTGATGTTTTTCTGATGAGTATATTTCAAAATGCTCATCATATCTTGAACCCCAGAAGTGTCATATTTTCAATGATATGCGGCATGACGTATTTCAGGGAATGGTGACATCGCACAATCCTGTATTTTTTTCTGAAATGATCTGCATTTATATAGCGCTTTTCAAGTCAATGACTTCCCAAAGCGCTTTACAATGTGCTCCACATTTCCCAATAGCGGCCTTGCAGCCATGTAAGGCGCTAACCTGCTTATTGGGGGTATTAGGGGTTCAGTGTCTTACCCAAGGACACTTCGACATGTAATACGGACAAGTCGGGATTCGAACTGGGATCCCTTGATCCCAAGACGAGCGCTCTACCTCCTGAGCTACTGCCGCTCCGGACTAATCAAAAGTCCGGCGGCCCACCAGCAAACCAACAGAACTTTAAGGGGGTAGGGTACCGTATATAATTAAAACTCTTTCTGCTTACCGTCTTTCTTTGTAAATGTCTCGCGTTTCAATGTGGGCACATGCGGCTTATAGTCGGGTGCGGCTTAGAATCAGGTGCGGCTTATGTATGTATAGTTTTTTTCCTTTAAAAATGTACTGGGTGCAGCTGATAATTGATAAAAAAAACACATTTAGTGAAAATATAAAAAGGCAATGAAAAAAAATATAAGAGGGTGGGGGAGTCGCAGGGCATGTTTTACTTTTGTTAAAGGTAAATCTAAAAAAAATCCTCAATGAAGAAAAAAACGATATAAAGGCAACATTAATTATCACTATTTAGAACAATTTGTAATTTTTCACTTTGTACAAAAACAAAACCTTAAATTGGATTTCTTGAAAACTAAAACAAAGACGTTGTTCAGTTCAACCAACCCCTCCCCCACCCCAAAACTGGAATTCAGTTTTCATAACCCACATCTTTTTTGAAATGATCATTTAGGCCTTCAGTAGAAAGGTGAGATGAAATCAACCTGGGCAGGGGTGCAAGAATCCAGGGGACAAATCATTTTTCACGGCACTGTAGGTAGGAAGAAAACGTTTCCCAGGTAGGTGCGCATGCGTGTTTGGGCATTGGTAGGACATTTCGAAGGGTAGGAGGGAAACTCAGAACACCGGGCTAACCCAAATGTAACAATTGACATTTTAGGCCCAACTCGGTCGAAAATTTGGGCCAGGCCTGGAGTAGGGGTTAAAACTTACCTATGTCGCCGACCGGCCCCAACCTGTCCTCACAATCTGTGCCTGCGAGGCTCGGAGCGAGGCGGGGAAGGCGGCGGGGGCAACGTGACGGTGGTTGGGGGATCCACGGGCTCATCCATGGGCAGGACCAGGCGAGTGCCCCGAATGGACACCTCCTGCTCACCCAATCCCAGTCCGTCGTCAAAACCAAAGTCTGAGCCGTGAAGAGGCCCACGTTGGCGTTTGGCCCCGTCCGTGCTGACGGTAACATCTGCGAACATGGCGTTCACGCCGGCGTCGTTCATGATGAAGTCCGAGTCTTCGTCGTGGAGCGGACCTTCGTTCTGTATGGTGTTCACAACCCAATCAGAGAGATACTCAAAGAAAACAGTTGAGTGAAAAATGACCCAATTTGGGTCAAGATGGGACATGGGTTATATAGACGAGCCCTCCAAAAACAGTTGTAAAAATAATTGTAAAGCAATATTAAAAAAAATAAGAGCAAAGGGTTAAAAATGTATTCAATATGTTTAAAATAACCTTTAAAAATATCGTTAGTTTGTTTTAAACAACCCTGATTTTTATCTAATCATATAATACATAACACACTTAATAATTGTGGTTATTAAATGCAAAAAATGGGTGATTTTCTTTATAATAACAAAAAAGAAAAATTTCAGGGACTGTAATCATTTTGTAAAATAATAAGAATATATTAAAAATATATCAAATTTGGCCATTTCCCACACAAGCTCCTTCTACCACTCCTATCCAGAAAATATCACATATATTAGTCACTTGGTCTAAAATAACCCAGGAATGAGTTTTTCCATAAACACCCCAATATATTTTTCATTGGATTGTAATATACTCGAAAACAATTTGAAAGAAAAAAATTGTAGGAAATGATTAGGTAATTTTGTTTAAAATAAGCCTTAAAAAGAGGTAACATTGTTTTAACACCCCCCACCCAGAAATATTGGTCTTTTTTTAACCCTTAATAAATCCTCTAAATTTTCCATAACGGCAGTCATTTTGTAAAATAAAACGTTGAGCCAATATTCTACACAAAAACCCTCTCGGTCCAAATATATGATACATTTCTTAAAAAAAACACACTCAAATACAGACGCTCCCCTACTTGAGACCATTTGACTTACGAAAAATGGTAGATACGAACATTTTTTTCAGCATGACGTATATTCGGACATGTAAGTTAGATTATGTATTGTGTGCACCTTTTTCCGAGAACAGGACATTACTGTAGTGCTTCTTTCCGCCGCTACCGGCATGTGGTGGCACTGTGAGAGGTCATCAAGTATCCACCCCGAAGAAGAAATGTGTTCCTCTTCCTAGTTCGTGTGTAAAAATATTGTACTGAATCTCCAGCGCGCTAAGAACTTTGACATTTTTATTGTTTCATATCTCGCGCATCCATTTAGTATGGTTGGTGTAGAGTGTAAATTAAACTCAACTTTATCTTTATAGAGCATATTATTCTATGAAATGTTTATTTTTTTTTAGTACAAAACAATACAGGTTACTTATACTAGCCTTAAACACACTTGTATAAACCTTAAACATACAAAATATAGCACTGAAGCAAATTCAACAAATGAACAAATTCAACTTACGAACGATCGTCTGGATCTCGTTCTTAGGTAGGGGAGCGTCTGTATTTTTTTTAATGGATCGTAATATACACAAAAACTAAAACATAAAAATTAAGTATAATACAAGAATAAAAAATGGATAATTCTGAATAGAACAACTTTAAAAATGTGTGATTTTGCTTTAACACCCACTGCACACCTATAAAGTTTTTCAAACAAACCTAACCTCAACAAAAATGTTGTCCTTTTGAGTAAAAAAAAACAGACAAATATAAAGTACCAGAACTGTACTTATTTTTTTCATAGAATAATAAAATTTCATTTAATAAGAATGTCAAAATCAAGTGATTTCTACCCAATAAGCCCCAAAAAGAACTGCGAAATTTCTGTTATGCGCATCCAAACCTCGTATGCTTGCGGGCTGGTGAGGCAATGCGCCAGGGGCCCGCAACAGGCGGGGAGGGTGGCGGTGAGTGGGGGCCCACTGTGCGTTAGGAGAGGTTTTAAGTAGCTGCACAAAAAGCTGTCAAGGACATTTCAAAACAATGAAAGAAGGGAATGAAAGGATGCTGGTGCCTAAAGCAGGGGTGTCAAACTCATTTTAGCTTGAGGGCCACATGGTAGAAAAAGCACTGGTCACAGGGACGGGACTAATAAATAAATGGCAATAAAAGTGCCTTAGCTGTAAGGCTGGGGATGTTTTGGAGGCTCACTATTAAATTACAATTATAATTCAGGGGTGTCAGGTTTCATTATAAAACAATTATCAAGGTTTTTTTTCTTTCCTGCACTAAGATTTAATATCTTGTAGTGGTTATTAACTTTAAAATGTATTTAACTCTGGGAAATTAATGCTGATTGGAAACTGACAAAAAGGCATAAAAACACTATTCAAATGATTAATAATTTTTAAAGTCTTTAGGCTTTTTATATATTTGGTAATATATATTTTTAATAAAATGCTTACCTGAATATGGCACTTCACTGTAAGATTGCATTTCTATTATAAAAAGGAGCTAACACTTCTTAGCCAGGTGCGATTTTTTTATTTGTATTTTCAAATCCGGGAGTTAACCGATCATTTCCGATCGCTGGGGATTAAAAAGCAGTTTTGTAGCAAATGTTGCGGTTAAGTGAAACATCAAATTGTATTGCCTTAAACAGCGTGTTGGTGACTTCTATTTTAAGTCAAATCCCATAGGGATGGTTCTTTCCTCAACTGTTCTTTGGTTGCTGAATGGTAGTTAGCATACTGTACAGCTACAGCGGTTGGTTATGGGTGACAGGTCGCTTTGACGACATCTAGTGGACATATTTAAAATTGCATGTCATTGTTGCTCAATTCTTTTTTTCTTTGGTTTCTCTTAGTAATGTGTTGAGGGCCAGTTTGAATCTGTTGGTGGTGGTATGTTTGACTCCCCTGGACTTTAATAATAGCTTTATAAAATAGCTCATTAAATTATTGTTTTTACTCCATCCACTCCAAGGATACTTGTGATCAAAATTGTACCAGATCCTGAACGGCCACGCGCTCTCATGTTTGGTGTTTCTCCTCTGGGAGCCGTCCAGCATCCCTGAGCCCTGTCGGGTGAAAAATTCTGTTTTATTTTTCATTTTTCTATTTTACAAAATAAAAACTAATATTTTATCCTCTCATACTTACCCAGTGCTCTTGATCAGAATCCACACCGACACTTTGGGAAAATAACAAAGGAAAGTCAATGTGATTTTTTTTTTAAGTGACAGTGAGTAATAATTAACCACTAGAGGTCATTGTAGCTTAAAATGGAGCTAAAACGCGTGCATTGGAAAAATACACATTTAGGAAGTCTGAAGGATACCACCTGGCAAAACGTGGGGATGAAATTCAGCAAGCAACAGGTTGTTAATCCCACAAATGAAAACAAAAGATACACCTGAAGTAGCTAAACAGAGCCAATATCTGGAGTTGGTCAAAGCGGGTGTGGATAGTTAATTTTAGCAGCTAGCAGGAGAAGCTACTAAGAAGGCCAGGAAAAGATTGCAAAGAGTGCAATGCAGAATTTGTCAAGCATCTGGACCCTGAATCAGGGAATTTAGCTATAAAAGCTGCTAGAGAAAGAAACAGTGGAAAAAGTCGAAGAAGACGAGCGCCAGATGACTTATTCAAAGAACTTAGTGACATGGCATGTCTCGAGAAGGAAATACTGGAAAAAATGTTGAAGATGACCACTGCCAGATGCTTCGAACCATGGAACTTAGTAATGTGAGTGGCTAGAAAATGAAACAGTTGAAAAAGTTGAAAATGGCAAGCGCCAGATGCTCAAATAATGGAACTTACTGACATGAGTGGAAACAGCAGAAACAAGTGGAAGATCACAAAACACGGCGATGTGAGTGGCTCGAGAAGGAAACAGTGGGGAAAAAGTGGGAGACAACTAATCCTACAGGCATAGATAACAGTATTTAGCGATGTGAGTGGCTGGAGAAGGAAACATTGAGAAAAATCCAAGATGACAATGGCCAGATGCCTGAATCATGGAGCTCAGTCACATGAGTGGCTTGAGAATGAAACATGGGAGAAAAGTGTACCAGATGCCTGAATCACAGAACTTATCCCTTGGAGTGGCTAGAGAAGGAAACAACTTGGAAAAAGTCAAAAGGCACAAATGCGAGATGCCTGAATCATAGAAACTGGTGACATACGTTGCTAGAGAAGGAAACATTTGGGAAAAAAGATTGAAATCAACCAGTGCCAGAGGTGTGAATCACAGAATTGAGTGACATGAGTGGCTAAAAAAAGAACATAGTAGGAAAAAGTAAAAAAAAAAAAGACAAGTGCCAGATGCTTAAATCCTGGAACCCAGTGACATTGAGTGGCTAGAGAAGGAAACGGTGGTAAAAATGAAATACAATCAGTGCCGGAGGCCTGGATCATGGGGCGTGACCAGCTGTAGAAGGCGAGTGACACTGAAAGACAAAGCAGGAGCAGCTAACAATGACGGTGAGCCATATCCTATGGCCAAGTGGCTAACATGAGCGACTAAAGAAAAAAACTGAAGAAAAAAGGGGGAAGGTGTCTGAATGAGTGGACTCGGCGACTATCACATTTGCGGTTACGCTATGGAAGGTAAGTGGCTGTTGAGGGCTAAAAGCACCAATGAAAAATGGTCATTCTGGGCTTCTAGTAGCAAGATGGTGACCAAACCTGTCCACTTCATTCCATTTTCAAACGACAAATTATGTGTATGAGCCTGATGTGATTTTTGCTTTAATTAAAATCAATAATATTTCATTTTCAAGAACAACGCAATTTTACACCACTAGGTGTCCCTTTACAATACACACTTTTACTTCAAAGGAAAGCAGAACTAGAAATAGCTTACGGGATACTCATGAAGGACAACATAGGCATGGTGCCTCCGCCGCAGATCCACACGGTGAAGAAGACGATCAGCAAAGTGGTAGAGAACATCATCTGGCGGGCGTAAGTGGCAGTGTCCCGGATGGACAAGGCGAACGTCATTGCCCCTCGCAGTCCTGAAAGAGTGATACATTCATTCTATTTAAATATTGGACCCCTGCGAAGGAGATTTCTTATAGGATGACAGTTTGTTATTTTGACTATCATTGCGCAGTTGTTTATTACTAATCCATCATTGTCACAACCGACCAATCATTGTATTGTTCTTTTTCGGTTCTGCTTTTGTAACCTAGGACATGTAATAAAAACAAGGGGCTCAGGCAAGGGCCTCCAGAACGGATTGGAATCCCTTTCAAATTAGAAATCCACTGATGTCTTTTTATATTCAGTAGGGTCGCGGGAGTGATGGAGCCCATCCCAGCTATCAACGGGCAGTGGGCAGGGGACACCCTGAACTGGTCGGCAGCCAATCGCAGGGAACACAGGGACAGACAACTCACTCACTCACTCATTAATTCACACCTATGGACAATTTGGACCGACAGATCAACCTGACATGCATGTTTTTGGAATGTGGGAGGAAACTGAAGTGCCTGGAGGAAACCCACGCAAGCAGGGGGAGAACATGCAAACTCCAAACAGGAGGTTCGATCTCATGACCTCAGAACTGTGCCGCACACGCGCTAACCACTGCTCCGCCGTGCTGCCCAGAGTCGCCTCACATTTGCCAAAAAGCATCTTGATTATCCTCAAGACTTTTGGAGAAACGCTCTGTGGACTGATGAGTCAAAAATTAAACTTTTTGGAATGTGTGCAGACTGTCACATCTTGTGGAAAACGACACAGCAGTTGACAAAGATAACACAATGCCAACAGTAAAGCATGGTGGTGGCAGTGTGATGTAAGCATGGGGAGAACATGCAATCCCCGCACTGGAGGATTCTATCCCATGACCTCGGAACTGCGCCGCGGACACGCCAACCACTCAGCCGCTGTGCCGCCCTCTTTTTATTTTAAGTCGACTTAAGTTTAAACATATCAAAAAGACAAAAAAGTAAGAATACCGTTTAGATCAGGGGTGTCAAACTCATTTCACATCGGTGGCCACATATGGCCAGGGTAGATGTCAAGTGGGCCGAACTATTAAAATTATACCATACATGCTATAAATAATCAAAATATCATGTCTTTAGGAAAATAATGAAATTTAAACATTCCTTTTACAAAACATTTCATGGACAAATGTGCAATTTACTTTCTCATATATGCATTGCAACTGATCCCAATGATTCTAAAAAGGCACAAAACTTTAACAATAAATTGGTATCCTAAAATGTAGTTCATGGACTTTAAAAGGTTCTTCAACTTTAATATTAAATGAGATTTACCAAGAAAGGAATTCTTAAAACATTTGCACATGTGCCTATAAAATCTATATTTAATCCCTGCCTACACCTTACAAACTAAGGGGAGTGATGTTAAATGTGTAAAGAAAGTATTCAGATCCTGCGGGCCTGATGGAACTTCCTTGGGGGCCGGTTCGGCCCACAGGTCGTATGCTTGACACCCCTGATTTAGATGTTGTTGGGGTCCTTCCTGTTTACTCCCATGTGTAGCTGTTCGCCACTACTGCTATCTTCTATTTAATAGAAAAAGGATTTGAAAAATGCTTCTGCTCTTGAAGCCCCAATGTGTAACAGTTCACCACTAGATAGCACTGTGTTATCTGGTATGAGCGAGGGTCAGCGCCTGAAAGCATAGCGTGGCGGCATCCATGGCGGGGGATGATTTTTTTTAAATTAAAAAAAACCCCATTGGTATGAAAGTTTATGTATTTTTCCCTAGTATTCAAATCAGTTTGTTTCAGTTCATTCTGTTCAGTTCAGTTCATTTTTTGCACTGCTAGAATGCACTAAATATAACACACTGTCCCTTTAATGTATTGTTTACATTTGCATTTAAAAATATCATTCGAGGGTATTTTTTTGCATTCTTCTCAATTAAAACAAAAGTTGAAGACTGTCAAATATATATTTTTTTCCTGAAGAAATCTCATCTTAATTTTGTAGACTTAATCTTGTGACAGTACATTTTTGGGATAAAAAGCTGAGTATTAAAACCTGTTCAGAGAGTAATTTTCATTTCAAATGTGCCCAAACCATGAAAGGAACACTATATGAAATGTACAAATCATTTTTTTAAAGAATTTTGATAAAAATGTATTTGATTATAGAAAGCAAACTAAATTTTGTGTACAAATTGCTACACAACTCTTAAGAAACACTTAATCCTCAAATAAATAGTAATAAAAAGCCTAATACATTTCATTTAAACTGAAAAAATAAAAACATTCCAAAAACAAATACATGAAATGCATTTTTTAGAATACAGTACGGTCTTTCAATAAGTACCTTGAACAATACTGCTCTCTGCTGTAAAGAAATGGCATTAAACTAGGCAAAAACTAAATGACAGTACTAAGATGCATTTTTAAGTGAGTGCACTAAAGTTTGCATAAACCCAAGAAGAATAAATGGAGAAAATGCAAAAATGAAATTGCAAAAACATACCTGCAAACATCATCACGTGCTGGAAATTGGACCTGATCTTGTTCTTGCGGCCCAGGTTGAGCAGAAAAGACAACGGGTAGATATTTGCCGCCCTGCCTAAGAACACCGCAATCTAAAGTACAATTTGGGTCAAGGGCTACGTGCCAAGCTTGGATAGTAAGGGAGGAAAAGGTTTCAAACAGGTACAGTACTCTATTTTCCAGTTTACAAGGCGCACACTCGAAAATAGTCTTCTCGGAAATATTTTTTATATATGAGGCACACCAGATGATGAGGCGCACCTTACAAAATAGTCTTTTTCTCAAATGTTTTCATATACTAGGCACACTAGAGTATAATACCTAACCTCAAAAATAGTCCTTTGTGAAAATGTTTTCACATTAGGCACACCAGATTAGAAAGCGCACCCTCAAAAATAGTCCTTTTGGATGGAGCCCATCCCAGCTATCTCTGGGCAGTGGGCAGGGGACACCCTGAACAGGTTGCCAGCCAGTCGCAGGGCAAACGGAGATGGACAACTCACTCGCTCATTCAAACCTAGGGGCAATTTGGATGGCCAATTAACCTGACATGCATGTTTTGGGAATGTGGGAGGAAACCGGAGTGCCTGAAGGAAACCCACGCAAGCACGGGTAGAACGTGCAAACTCAAAAAAAGGTTTTTCGCCACTTTCAGCCAAGAGGTAAGATCTTAAGCCCAAGCCGATCCGAATTTCGGGACTGTTCAGGCTTTCAATGTCAATCAATGTTTTTCTCAATTGGTGTTCAACACAAATGAAGATGTTGAGGACGCTGTGATGCCACCCTGGCCGACACCCTCGCCGAACAGACAACCACGTTCGAAAACGCCTGGAAAATGCTGAAAGCAGACCTCTACAATACATTCAAAGTCCTCAACATCAAAATGGAAACTAATGACTGACACACCAGCTAGACTGGTTTCATCGGCTCAAGACTTACTTTTGGCTCTTCTGCTAGAAAAAAACTCAATTGAGACATGATCAAAAATGAGGGGGAGATGTTAAGGCGAAAAGATTAAGAGTCAATAAGATAAAAAAAATGGTACCCATTAAATGATATCTATATGTTATACGGCACATGATTATGCAGATCTAGATTTTTTTCATCCTCTTTTATAAAGAGTTTATGATTAATTCTCTTGTGTGTTGATGAGATGTGATTCAAGTTACATAAAATGCATTGTTATAAAAATCTAATTACATGACAAGAATAATGTGAAAAATGTTTTGATTGTCAAGGGGACGGAACCAAGATGAATTCCGTCTTTTTCCTGTCACCCCTTTTTTTTCTTCTGTTTTGCGAATTTTTTGCTTACCATCCACATTATAGTCCTTGTGTTTACTTCAATTTCGTTTCAAAGGACAGTCTTTCGTGTTCATTTTTGGGGGATGCGCCCTAAAATCCAGTGCACACCTGCAGGTTTTTTTTGGGTTCCAAAAATCAATCATTCCAAATTGAATGCCAGTGAAAGGATACAAAAGCCCCGATGATGAACAAAGGGTTGAAGACGTGCGACTGGAAGGAGAAGAGCGTCAGGCCCATGTAGGAGAAGATGAAATTCTCTGCCAGGAAGTTGAGCAGCTCGAACAACTGCAGAGAAATTTGAAAAATGGCAGCTAGTTTCTGTTGGCGTGTCCCTTATCGTACTCACCTGCTTGGTGCGATCCTGCGAATCCTGGGAAAGATTGTTGAAGGTGTAGTGAGCCTGCGTGATGCCGCAGAAGAGCACGGCGACCACACCTAGATCGAGGAACGTGATTACGATTCGGCTTCAGTTCTAAAAGACGAGCGGGACTCTACCGGTGAAGCCGCAAGCTTCGGCCAGGAGGAAGGTGCTCCAGGACATGAGGAAAAAGAGCGCCGTCTCCAGCAGGGGGAAGTCCCTCAGTTTGGTGAACTTAGTCACGTGATCAAGAGTTAAGACAATGCCAGCGAAGGAGTTCAAATGATTCATGTCATCATCACTGGATAGCAAGTGTAAACAAAATAAAATCTCCTAAAAATAATTTACCTGAAAAAAAACATTCCTTTGGGAAAGAAATACAAAAATAAAAATCACTCGGGGAAAAAAAATCTCTTGTAATTTGGTTTAATCCCTTAACCTATCTAGTAACAGAATTAATTTAATCTAATTATGTATTTAATTCAATTGATTAAAAATAAATGTTTTCCCTTGGGATAAAATCCACAGTTGCACAGGTTTTCTATCGTCCCAGCTGTTTTCCAGCTAAGATGCCCATGCTACACTCTTCTGCAGAAATGTGATTGCAAAAAAAAATAATAATCGGGCAAGAATGAAAACCTTCTGTGTGTTATAACTCAGATTATTCAATGTTAGTAGCACTTAAAGTATTTCAGTTCAGGACAAAACTTTAGTGTGTTAACTGACTATATTCTCAAAATGGTTTAAGAACAACATTCAATTTACTTTGAGTATGTCTTGGACTTAGGTGAATTTTACAGGAACGTTAACAATAATCAAATTCTAATAATCAATCAAAAAACAATAATCACAACCTATTAGGCCCTATGTGAAAAAGTAATTGCCCTATGAACCTAATAGCAAGTTGGGCCACCTGTGGCGGTGATAACAGAAATGAAACAAGAATTGGTAATGAGTCATTCACAACTCTGTGGAGGACCTTTAGCCCGCTCTTCTTTGCAAAAAAAAATTCAAATATGCAATCTTGAGGAGTTTTCTAGCATGAACTTCTTGCTTAAACTCACACCACAGCATTTCAATTGGATTTAAATCCGGACTTTGACTTGGCCACACCAAAACCTTCGTTTTGGTTTCGTCGTTTTTTTAAGTCATTCGGATGTGGAATTGCTGGTGTGTTTTGGATCGTCGTCCTGCTGCATGATCAAAGAGCACCTAAGTTTGAGGACACAAACGGATGGCAGGACGTTCTCCTTCAGGGTCTTCTGGTAGAAACCAGAATTCACTATTCTGGCAACCCCAACAAGTTGTCCGGGCCATGAGGCAGCAAAGCAGACCGTCACACTGCCACTACCATGCTTTACTTTTGGCATCCTGTTTTTTTGTCAACTGCTGTGCCGCTTTCCACAAGATGTGATAGTCTGCACACATTCCAAAAAGTTTAATTTTTGACTCATCAGTCCAGAGTGTTTCTCCAAAAGTCTTGAGGATAATCAAGATATTTTTGGCAAATGTGAGGACACTCTGTGTTCTTTTGTGAATTATCCCAAGGATGCCATTTTTGGCCAGTGTCTTTCCTTAAGTGGAGTCATTTACATAGACTTTAACTAAGGCCAGCGAAAACTGCAGTTCCTTCTGTATTTTTCCAGGTTCTTTTGTACCCTCCTGGAAGAGCTGTCGCCGCACTCTTGAAGTAATCTTAGTGAGTCAACCACTCCTGGTAAGGTTTGCCACTTTTACCAGTTTTCTCCATTTGTGGATATTGTCTCTGACAGAGGTTTATTGGAGCCCTAGAGCTTTGGAAATGGCTTTGTGACCTTTTCCGAATTGATAGATTTCCATCATTTTAGTCTACTTTATTCTGGAATTTCTTTGGATTGTGGCATGTCACTTGTGTTCCTGAGATGTTGTAGCCTACTTCACTTTGTCTAACAGATTCAATTTAAGTGATTTCTTGATTCAATTTTGTGTGTGGCCTGTGGAATGGAACTCAGTTTTCCCAAAAACTACCATTAGTCACATTTACTTTGTGATTTATCAAAGGGGGGCAATTACCTTTTCACATAGGACCAGAAATGTTTTTTTTGTGCCGTAATTAATGGAATCAACATTTCAAAACTGCATTTTGTATTTCCTTGGGTTGTCTCTGTGTGATATTAAAATGGTTAAATGATCTGAAACCTTTGGGAGTGATAAATATGCAAAAACACATAATTCAGGAAGGGGGCAAATACTTTTTTACGGTAATGTAGTTAGCAAGGCGACAGGACTTCTTTCTACTTTGATTTCAGTTAGACAGCGACATAACCAGGCTGCAATGGATGTTGCAATAACAAATAATAAACTGATTCCTCATGTTGAGGTTTTTGAGTTTTTCCTTGCCTTCGTGTAGGTTTTAGATCAGGGGATTGGTTAATAATAGTCTGTGGTTTGCAATAACCTGTGGCCTGTCCAGCCCTTTGAGACGCTTTGTGATTAAGGGCTATAAAAAACATGACTTGAATTGATTTATAAAGGGAATGGTTGCGGCCATTCCCCAAATAAACAGCAGCTAAAGAAAAGAAGTTTGGCTAAGAGAGACATCGTTCACTAGTTGTCTAGCTGGCGAAAAAGGGGATGATTGAGAGTTGGGATATCACAGTAACCATTTATGAATGAAAGTATTAATGGTGAGACAAAAAGTCATAATGGTAACTTAGGTTCTATGAATTACATTATTTAAATGTAATTTTATTTTTTATGCACCTCTAGCTCTTACTGAAGTTTTAATTCCAGGTGCCTTATAGTCCAGTACGCCTTATGTATGAAAAATATATCACAAAAGATTCTTGCTGGTGGATGTGCCTCATCACAGTGCGGAAGATACGGTAATTTGACCAACATAGCTGATTATTAATAAAATATTACTCTTTTTGAGTAACAAGACATTAAAAAGGATATGAGCGCGGTGACCACTCCGGTGACCACGCCGAGCGCAAAAGAGCCGCTGAAGACGCCCAAAAAGACCCCGAAAGACTTAAGCATGGCCGAGGTCTCAAAGCTGTGGCTGTTGTCTCCTGTCGGCTGGTAGGCCACGATGGAGCTGGCAGAGCGCAAAAACACCGTTAACATGCTAACGATAAAAACAAAAAGCCGGGCGCCGTCACTTTAAATCAGGGGTGTCAAACATGGGAGCCTGCAGGCCGGATCAGGCCAGCCAACAGATTGAATTCGGCAAGCCGGCGAGACACTACTAAGAGAAGCCCAAGAGAAAAATGAGCCGCATCATATCAAACAGTGACCTGCACTTTGATATATGTCCGCTTGATGTCGCCAAAGCCAGGCAGGGCCACTCACAAGACAACTGCAGCTGGATTTCTTCTTCTCGCTTTCTCTCTCAATTTCTAAATCTTTTTTCCCCTCACTCTCTTCCTTCTTCTCATTCCTCTCTCCCTCCCTTTCTCACTCTCTCACTTCCCTGCTCCATTTCTCTCACGTTTTTCTCTCTTGCTCAATCCCTTTCTTTCTCCATCTTTATATTACTCTTTCTTTTCCCTCTTTGACCCTTTTTCCTTTTTTCCCCTGTCCCTAACTCTATTTTTCTGTCTTTCTCACTCTCTGCCTCTCTCACTTCCTTTAAATCTGTTTCTCTTTCTGTCTTTCACCCTTTTTGTCACCATCTTTTGCTTTTTCTCTTTGTTCTTTCACTTTTACTCTTTCAGTCCCTCTCTGTTTCTCTTTCTGTCTTTGTCTTTTGACCTCTTTCTATCCTTCTCTTTGAGTTTCTCTTTTTCTGTGTTTCTCTTTCTGTCTCTCTCACTCTATATTATATCATTATTTCTTTTTTTTCTCTTGCTCATTTTCTCTCTCTCCCCCTTTCTCTTTTTCTCCCTAATCTCATAGTTTGGCCTCCGCGAGAACTTTTTTCTACGATGTGCCCCCAAGCTCTATTGAGTTTGACCCCCCTGCTTCAAATGATCGAGGATGGGCGTCGGTTTATGAGGGAGTGTCTAAAACAGCGGAAATCCGTTGCAGGGAAAAACGAATCCCAAACCGGCTGTAATCCATAAGGAAAAACTGATTTAAACTTTGGATATTTCCTCAAATAGTGGCCTCAAAATAATTGAGAAAAATACATTTATAGTGACCCCAAGTGGTGTAAATATACTTCATTAATGTAAATAAAATAATATTGATTGAAATAATAAACAAAAACACAGCAACAGCTATCTCATAAACTTGATTTTAGGTTAAGAAATATGTAGTAACACTAAATGACTGACATATATGGCGGCCATGTTGTTACTACGGAAGCCTGAAGGAGGATTTTGCTCAGCTAACTTTTCCCAGTAATGCTTTTAGCATCTAACAGCCACTTGCTGCAAACAGCTGAGCCACTCATGTTAGCCACTTGGCTGCAGTCCAACCGCTATCGTTATTGCTAGTTTCACTTGCTTCGTCTTTGAATATAACTAACCTTCTACAGCTGGTCATGCAAGAGTACGATGCAAAGTCCTGTTTTTCCATCATTTTCCATTTTTTTCCCGCTGCTTCCTTCTCTAGCCTATTACGCAATGAAGCTCTGAGATTCATTTGGCGCTTGTCATCCTAGACCCTTTTATACTGCAAACAACTGAGCCACAAATGTGATGATTCCCCAGTCCTGTCCTTTATGCATCTTTGTCTTTGTTTCCTCCTTAGCCACTCAAGCTAGCCACTTGACGTTAGTCTTATGGTTAGCTACTCCTGCGTTGTCCTTCAGTTCCGCTCGCCTTCCACAGCTGCTAATGCTAGCAAACATCCGGAGTCTGAGATTCCTGCATCTTCCACTTTTATTATCTCTAGCCACTCCTGTTAGCCACGTGGCTGCGGGCTATGGCTCGCCGCTAGCAGCTATTGTTATTTTTAGCTAGTCCTGCTTCATGCTTTAGTGTCACTCGCCTTCCACGGTTGTTCATTATAGCGAACGTATTGGAGTGAGTCCCATGATTCTGGCATCTTCAACTAGTTCCTTTTCTAGCAAATAATGTTAGCCACTTGGCTGCAGGCCATGGCTTGCTGCTAGCCACCATTGCTATTGGTAGCTACTCCTGCTTCGTCCTTCAGTGTCACATACCTTCCACAACTGATCATGCTAATGAAGATCACAGAGCCCCATGATTCCAGCCTTTTCCCTTTTTACCATTGGTTACTTTTCTAGCAATTCCTGTTAGCCCCTTGGTTCCATGCTATAATTCATCACTATTTTAAATACAGTTTGCAATATTTTGCATTTGCATGCCGTCATGAGCTCAAATTGCCTCAGGAAACTGGTTGTTGTCTTGAAATTGCATTTACCATCTTTGTATAAACCTCATTTAGCAATTACAAACGATCTTTAGATGTGAGCTCACGTAAGACGTTTATCTTAACTGACTTTTCCACATCTTCTCAAAGACTCATATTGGGGTGATGATTGGAAATTGAAGCGGTTTAGAACTTTGCTGCGTTATTGATCGGAACTACAAACAAAAAGGATAAAAAATATTGACATCTCTCGTACACTTTTTGAGGAAATAAGCAAGCACCAAGAAATCCCGCCGACCCACCGAGGACCGATTGTCTGATTGGTCCACTCTAGGCTGCCAATTGGACCCCCCCGCCTAGTCTGCTTCTCCAATCGGAGGAGAACGCTGCATGCATACGTACGGTAGATGAGGAATGACACGGATGGATGGATGGAAGGCCAGCAGTGGAATGACAGGGACTTCAATTAATGCAAATTCCAGCAGATGATTGGATGATGGGACGATAACAATTGCTTGATTTTCATTTTTTTCATGTTTTAACTTACGATGAGAGGACGATGGCCACGGCGTCGTTGAGCACGCTCTCCCCGAAAAGTAGAGCGTATAAGTCCACATCGACCTTCAGCTCGTTAAAAATGGCCAACACCGTCACTGCAACAATGAAAAAACATGTTTTGTTATTAATCTATGATTCTCATCTGAAAGTCTCTCATAAAGGACCAAAAAGTCATTATAAATAAAAAAAACAATGAGAAATTTGGATAGTGAAGGTTTTTTTTTTTCACTTTTACTTTTTAATGATAAGGAAAGCCTGTTATCTATATTATAGCTGCTCTCATTCATCTCCACTGGCAATTTGGCAAGTCGAGGACTACAATAGACCCTGGGATATGGTGACCCTGCTTTACGGCGTTCTTACTTAAGAGTGCGGAATATGATGTTTTTTCTACCCTTCTTTACGGCATTTCCCCAACTACACTAGATCAACAACAAATTATTTTGCGTTCTATTTCTAAGATGCTAAAGGGATAAGCAAAAACATGATGATCATGGAAATGAAGCTTGCGATGATCAAGAAATATCCAGAAGGTATGTAAATTGCTACCAGCTGTAAGTTGAAAAATCAGTATCATTTTCAATGTGCTGTTGCTTTCCTCTACCCCCCTCTGCATCCACCCGCTACTCTACTGTACGAGCCCAAGTCACATCAAAGGTAAATCAAATTTCATCTTCCTTTACATGTATATTTATTTCTAACTGTATTCAATCACATACACATATATTACATTTAAGTGGTCTACAATGTAATATCTTGTCATTCCAATGTTTTTTTCCGGGGTATCGGGGTTGTGAATGCATAAGCTCCCATCGGTTTCTATACCCCGCTATGGGGCAATTTAACTTGGTGATTCATTCAGTTTTTTAGAGAAAAACTAACTCAATCAATCAAAAGGCCCATAACAAAAATCATTGAGCTGGATGACAAATCTTTTTTAAAGTCGTACCCGGATCAGTGGCGGATACAATGGCGCCGAAGAAAAGGCAGTCGGTAAAGAAGAAGTCTCCCCCGAGCTGGCCCACCGCTTTCATGAAGGACACAAATCCGTACATGATGAGCCTGAGAAACATTACAAGAAGTTGTCAAAGACTCAGAGAAGTTAGTTTTCGAATAGGAACGGACTGCTTACCCGATTATAAAACAAGATATCACCGTTCCCATGAAAGCGTAAGCCAGGATGGAGCCGATGTTGCGGAAAAAATGTCTCTGTAAAAGAACATCATAAAACTGTTTTTGTCATCTGTAACCAGTTGTATTAGAAGGCAGTCTGAAGTGAAACCAAATAGAGAAAACAGAAAATGATGTGTAGGGATTGAGGTTATATTGTATGTATAATGAGTTAGCCACATTTAGCTAGCTAATTCCAATCTGTTCTACAGGCCCAAAGTTCTTAGAGGCACCAACAAAGAAGAACTATAGAAGAAATGGAGACTGCACAAAAGTCTTTGGATGAGTCGAACTGTTTTACCCCCTAAAACATTCAGATTACGAACGTAGTAACCTAACCCTCTTTATCGGAATATTAACCGTCAGAATGTTATCATATTTCGATGACTGTGCATGTTTACATGGCTTCATCAATTTGAATAATCTGTTGACCAGCTAGTGGCAAGATTGAATCCCGTACATTTGGAATGACTGTATACTGTATATTTCGCGAGCTAGCCAGAATTAGCATGTCTAATTCGCTTTTTGTTTGCGGCACCTAAAGAAGGAAGAAAAACCTTAGGAGATAGAATCAAGAACGTCTACAAGGCATCAGCTCAACAGAGAAGTTATTCGGACTATGAACAGACTAACCAACACACTTAACCGGAAGATTTGCAGATAAAAGAATATTTGGGTTACTGTGCACTTTTTTATCACCTTATAAAACCTGAATATCGACTATATTTTCATCTTATTCCCTGCATGTAAAGATTGTTTTGTATGGCAATAATCTAAGAATCAATAAATCTAACGTACGATAATCTTTCCAAAGAATGTATCGCCTTACCCGTTTTAGACTGTAGCCTGCGTGGAAGATGATTGGAGGCAGCAAAATGTTGAAAAAAACTTCTGGGTCAAATGTAACCTGAGGAAATGAAGATGAAATTAGTTTTTGTTAGTTTTGTGCATTCATTATATTTTTTCAAAGTTAAGTAATTTATGCTGGTATACGATTCGTTTTAATTATACAGAATCATTCACATCCAGCAAATTTAGAACCTCACTCTAAACCAATGGTTCCCAAACTTTTGCAGGCTGGCGCCCCCTTGGCTCCCCAGCTAATTCCTAGACTACGCAAAAGCAAATTCTGCAGTAAGCGTTTTCTTTTGTTCCCCGGCCGCTTCGTCAAAACCAAGATAGGTCCAACCAAGTGATGTACCGCCCTTCTACGGTGCAAGCTTCGTTTCTTTCTCGTTTGTTGACTCTGGGACTATGTCTACGGAGTCCACCATGACACTCAATGAGCTGACACGGTGGGTGTGGCATAGTGTGGTGCTTGCAAACTTTGAATCGCGTTTATTGGCTTGTGCCATTATTAAAACTTGCGTCTGATTGGACGGCGCTTTTAAAACTTGAACAGTAACAATTGTGGTTGGCCAAAACTCCATCACTCATAACAAAACCTTGAAAAAAACGCAGTGCTTTACGGTTTCACAACCACACGACATCACATCACGATGTCAATTCGATTTGGGTTAATCGTGCAGACCTAACGTGTTGTGTACAAATCGTCAAACAGACGTTCAAACTTCTGACTTCGGACTGCCGTCCCCCTACCGCCCCCCTAAAGCCCCCTTCTTCCTTATCCCCCCCAGATCTTTCCACCGCCCCCAAGGGGGCGGTACCGCCCACTTTTGGGAACCAAGAGTCTAAACTACGCAAAAATTAAATTTGTGATTCGTTGGATTGCTAGTTTGCTGATCAATAAATTACAAAAAATGCCATTATTATAAGAAAAACATAAAAAATGGATTTTCTTATGAGTATATTTGGTATTGGCGTCATCCAAAAATAATTGAAAGCAATCAAGTTACATTACTGCAATATTATGGTATTCAAATTACATTTTTTATTAAATCTTTCAATGGGTAACAGTATCAGATTACATTTTTAAAGTACCATATTTTCAAGACCATAGGAAGTACATTTGAATTTTCTTCAAACTGTGGAGTGTGCTTTTTCATGCATTGTGCCATGTGTGTATAGTAGACAACACCATGAGAAGGCAAACAGGTGACGTGTGGAACTTCAGGCACTGGACATTGGTGTGAACCGGCCGTTCAAAATAAGGCTGCCAGTGACGTGCGAGCAATGGATAAGCGATGGAGACCACAGTTTCACTAAGAGTGAAAGGCAGCCTCGGGCGTGTTAATATTTCCGAGGAAAAGTAAACCTGCCATCTTTGATGGAGTTTTAGCGCAGAAACTGAGGGTGAGGACTTTGAATTACTGGTAAGAAAATGTGAGTGCCAAACTATTTTTTAAAATTGTGTTTTACCGTGCCTGCACTTATTGGTGATTAAAAAATGTTAGTACTTTGTAAGAAATATTCAAGTAAACGACAACCAAACTTAGTTTTGCTCCCGCTGTAATTTTAAATACGCACACTAGTATAATGTCTATGTTGCTTTAAGGTAGATGTAGTGTCGACGCAGAAAGTGAGGCGCGATTGGATGACGTGAGCAGGGCGAACAGTGTCGCGAGAGAGAGTGTGCGCGCGAGAGATGAAGTTCAGTGATTTGTTTTAAATAAACGGATGCCGACTTTGTCGCTCTCCAGGGAAGGCGTACGTGTGCATGTATATTCTTACTTTATTGAGGAGTAATCAAAAACCTCCCTAAAACGACACGCTACAGAGGACAGCAGAGGACCCCCGCGCCCAATAATCAATGGCGCCGTATGTATGTGTTAAATACAGAAATTGAACCCTCGTCAGTACTTTTCTGAGCATCTCGTCATCCTGCATATGTCGGCCTTTGGCGCGACTGACTTCTCCCTTGAGCGTGTATTCGTAGAATCGTCCGCTGACGTTGACCAGGAGGGTTGCAGGGCTGGCGTTGACGGCGCAACCCTGCACAACGTCGCTCGTCACGGGGGGAACGTGCACGCCGAAGCGCAGGATCACGCCCACCAGGAGACCTTTCCACAAAAACAAGAGGAATACATTTTCTAAGACAGTGATTTTCAACCACTGTGCACGACACACTTGTGTGCCGTGAGAGATCGTCAGGTGTGCTGTGAAAAATCATCAATTGTTTCTATTTAAAATTTAAAATTTTATAAAACATTTATGAATCATTTTCTGCAAATATTATGTCATTGTCAAGTGTATGTGCTCTAAAAACTGGGGTATTATAAATTATATTGTAATTAAACATACTGTTCAGTGTCATTTAATAACATTTTTGGTTAGTGGTGTGCTGCAATTTTTTTTCAATGTAAAAAACGTGCCATGGCTCAAAAAAGGTTGAAAAACACTGATCTAAGACACTCATTTGCAGACTTGGACAGCTCTCAATATGAATTAAACAGAGTGCAAGGAAAAAAAAATTTGGAAAACTAACAAAGTTTCAATACTGCCTTAAGTTGAGAAGCCAATACAATCACAAACAGCCATGCAACTGTTTAAGGTCAAGGGCTCCAGTGCCTCAATCACATTACAGAGAGGTGGAGAGGAGACACAAACAAGTTGTTCTACTACTTCGAAAAAAAAATTAAACAATTAAAAAATAAATAAAAATATATTAATGCTAATACTACCTCTAAAAAAACAAAACACAAAGCATAACATTCCAATTACCGAACATAAAAATGGCAAGAATTAAACCAGAGATGTGCAGCTGAATGTGCCCAAGCTCTCCGGTGCCTCGTGCACATTATAAAGAGGTACAAATGAGAGGAAACACAAGCAGGTTGTGCTAATACTTAAAAGAAAAACACAAAATTCAAAATATATTAATGCTAATCCGGAACATAAAAAGGATAAGAAGCACACATCTCGAGCCATGCGGATTATTATGGCCAAGCTTTGCGGAGCCTCGTGCACATTATAAAGAGGTAGCACGGACACACAACCAAGATGTGGACTTATATAGAAAATCAAAATATATTCTTTTGAGAAACATAAATATGAGAAGTACATGTCCCGAGCCACGCGACTGATTATGGCCTCTCCGGTGCCTCAAACACATTGCAAAGAAGTGGAGAGGTGACACAACCAAGTTGTGCAACTACTTCAAAAGAAAATCAAAATATATTTTAATGCGATTAGATCACAATCCTATAAAAATACAACATCCCGAGTCATGCGACTGATGATGGCAGACCTCTTCAGTGCCTCGAGAAAATTATAAAGAGTTTAAGAGGAGATAAAACCAAGTTGTGCTACTACTTCTATTAAAAAATACTGATTTATAAATATTTCTTATGAAAACATACAAATGTTAGAAGTAAATGTTACTTATGTGAGAGATCGCTCGCACGCAATCACTGAAAGAAACAGATCTCAGGATTGTAACAAAAGCAAGAGGAATACACTTTAATGTTTTGCTTTTCCAAGTATCATTGTTTTTAATGTACTAAAAATAAATAAATATAACATGAGAACAATCAGATTTTTCTGGCTGAACAAAAAGGACAGATTATATATTTTCTTACTTATACTGTCACTAGTTTTCCTATTCAAAGACGAGTGCTTAGTTTTTTTCTCCAATTGAACCAGTTTCTGCGTCCACACCGTCACATGATAACTGTGAAGAGCTTTAGTGACGCGAAATTCCTGAGCATCAACTGATAAGGGCATGTCACAACTGTCATGTGACAATTTGATGTAATAAAAAAAGGTTAAAAATATATATATTTTTTTTTTAAATAAAATCAAAAGGACTGGAAAAGTGCTATTGTTACACTTACTGATAATTTTATGGATTATTCCTTTTTTTCCCAGTAACGTTCTTTTTTTAGCTGAGCAAAAATGTTTTTTTCTATTCGATTTTAATTAAAAAAAATAATAATAATAACTATATTTCTGGAAGATGCATCTATTATTTGATCTGTTTGGTTTCTTTATTGCTTTTTGTGTTTTCCTTAAAACTTTTAGGCTAATTTGCCTTTTGCGTAACCATGTTTCATGTGTTGAATTAGGGTGTCCCCTTTTAGGTAAAGCAATCAAAACATAAATGGGAAAATAAGTAAACAACTTTTTGATGTCTTCAGTCTAGACTAGAGCAGTGTTTCAATCCATCCATCAACTCCTTTTTCTCCCTCCTCATCTCTCCCTGTTCTTTTCCCCTTCTCCTCTCTCCCTCTATCTTTTTTCTCCCTCTCTTCCCCTTTCTCACTCTCTTTTTTCTCCCTCTCTTCCTACACCCCCCCTCTCTCTCTCTCTCTCTCTCTCTCTGTGCAGATCAGCTCTTGTAATTTAGTAGATTTAGTAAAAAGAAAAGGTTTAGGGGAAAGCTTTTAGAACAGGTTGGAATTTCTCTTCAGAGGTTTGGGTCCTCTCCTGCTCTCCTTGTTTCCCTTAACCACTAGTGTCAAAGAGTTCTTCCTGTGGTGTCGCATCTCATCTGATTAGCTACACCGCTTATCCTCAGTAGGGTCGCGGGGGTGCTGGAGCCCATTCCAGCAATCATCGGGCAATGGGCAGGGGACACCCTGAACTGGTTGCCAGCCAATCGCAGGGCACACAGGGACAGACAACTCGCTCGCTCATTCACACCTAGGGACAATTTGGACCGGCCAATTCACCTGAAACGCATGTTTTTGGAATGTGGGAGGAAACCAGAGTGCCCGGAGGAAACCCACGCAAGCACGGGGAGAACATACAAACTCCGCACAGGAAGTCTAGAGCTGGATTTGAACCCACGCAGGAGGTTCCCAAGACATGAACTGTTGTGTATATATATATATATATACATACAACATATTGTGGTTAGCACGTCTGCGGCACAGTCATGAGATCGAACGTTCCTGTGTGGAGTTTGCATGCTCTCCCCGCGCCTGCGTGGCCCCCCTCCGGGCACTCCGGCCCCCTCCAACACCCCAAAAACACGCATGTCAGGTCAATTGGACGTCCCAAATTGTCCCCAGGTGTGAATGAGTGATTGGATTGTTGTCTGTCTCATTGTGGCCCGCGACTGGTTGGCAACCAGTTCAGGCTGTCCCCTGCCCACTGCCTGAAGATAGCTGGGATGGGCTCCAGCACCCCCGCGACCCCACTGAGGACAAGCGGCGCAAACAATCCATCCTTCCTGTGGTGTGTCTTGGGCAAATACAACCGGGTGGCGCACATCCCTCGCCCGCCCAACACAAGTTCAAAATCCATTAAAATATTCTTTCCTTATTATGAGCAGGGTTGGGTAGGGTTACTTTAACTGGATTACGTTCAATTACTTTTGGATTACTCCAATACCAAGTATGCTAATAAAAGACAAAAAACTAAATATGAATCAAATTACTCAATTTTGTGCAGGCTTGGGGAGTAACGGAATACATGGAACGGCAAAAATGATGTTGGCAAACTGTTAGGATTTATTTTCATTTTATTTCTGTCGCATTTTATGTTAGTTTTGCCAGAAATCAAAGAGATCAAAGCCAGGAGAGAACGCTTACCACGTGCTGTGAGTCATCATTTTATTCATATTTAGTTTCTTTTGTCTTTTATTAGCATATTTGGTATTGGAGTAATCTAAAAGTAATTGAAAGTAATCCAGTTAAAGTAACCCTATCCAACCCTGATTATGAGTCTCTAGTAAACCTTATACTTATCAGTAGTTTTTTGTAAAAGCATTCTTAACTCATTTATTTTTAGAACCTCATACTTTTTAAGCTCGCACGGGTCACATAAAATAATTTGGCGGGTCACATTTGGCCCCCGGGCCATGAGTTTGATGTAGGGTAAGTAGACCGTGTTCCGGTATAGGGGATGTAATTTCCGATTGACGTCATTATTCCACCAATTTCAATGATGCAAAAATCCTTATTGTAGTCCGTTGTCAAATAATCCCGGTTTAGCAAACTCAGTCAACCATCACCTAGTAAACTAGTTAGTATAAGCGCTAACCAGTTTGTTCCACGGTTATCTCCGTTGGTAATTTCAATGACATGAAAATCGATTATTAGCCTGGTGTAGCTGACTCCGTCAATCACCACAGTAGTAAGCTAGTTAGTGTAATCGCTAACTAGTGTGACTCCGCGGTTAGTTGGTTATCTCCTTACCGTAAATCATGGCCAGGCCCGTTTCGTGTAAGAACCTGAAGCGTCGGTGTTTAAAGAGCCAAATTGTGAGAATTGTGAGCGTCAATAGCATGATGAAGATGAGCAAGTTGGCGCTGTCTTGTCGGTGGCTCTCCTCGGCCAGCCTCTCCGTCGCCACGTTGTCCATGGCCGGCTTTCGGGAGAAGATTTAACGCAGAAAAGAAGACTTATTTGAGGAGACGCCGTCGTGGTGTTGGCGTTTGGGAGCGCTAGAGTGTACTGTTATGACAGACCACAACAAACGAGAAAGATTTCCGGGGAAGGAGTCAAAATAAGAAAACTTCCGGTTTTCAAACTAAGACTAACTAAGACACATTAGTTTTAAATATAAGGTGTATTTTGGTGTTTTTAAGTCACTTATCTGTTTAAATCCCCGCCTTTTTTGTTTATTTATATTTTCTTGTAAATTGGATTACTTTTACAGATCGGTTCCGATGGCAACATTGCAGTAGAATCTTTGTACCGGTATACATGATCTCCCGTGTTATTTTCGATTGTTCTCGATTGTTCTCAGCTCAGGGATGCTGCTGGAAATGTGAATTTCCCTTCGGGGATGAACAAAGTATCTATCTATCTATCTATCTATCTATCTATCTACAACATACCTGTCAAGCTCCAGGGCTCTATGCCCTTACGAACTATAGTATTTTCCCTTGCAAAATACAAAATAATCTTACACCATATTTTTTTTCCAAACGTGTTTATTTATGTCGTGTAACATGATGTATTGTACATGTGTTTCGTTATATCATATATATTTTTCATTAACATTTTGTTGTGAGATACTGAGTTGCTCGTCATGAATGAGGTTTATTATAAAAAAAGTTCAAAAATGAAGTAGCTTGGACGTTCACTGTAGAAGGAAAAATACATGCAAATAGAATTAAGTAGAATAATATATTTTCTGCATTATGTTAAATTATTGTTGGTAATATACTATTTAAAGGGATAACCACAAACCTGTCTTTTTTCATTTTCTCCCTTTATACTTCTTTTTTTTCTTAAGTTCTTTATACAACATAATAATTCGTAATATAAAGCATCAAAGCAAGTGAGACGTTTGAGAGCCGGCTCTCTTTAATGAGTTGAGCTGAAAAAGCCGGTTCTCTAAAAAGAGACGGACTTCCTTTTACTACATCGAACCGCTCGCTTCGTTTGCAACGAAAAAAACGATTCCAAAATAGAGGCTTCCACAGTGAACTCGTTTGACTTGATTGATTTGCCGTTTCGTGATAGTCGGTGTATACCCAATGGTACCCATAATTGACAAATTTGCGTACAGATTTTCTTGTATGTTGTACACGTCTTAAAATGCATAATAACTGACTTTGTACGGCAAAACCATACAGGTTGACAGGTATGATACAAGTGTAGATACGTTTATTTCAATAACACATTCAAAATGATATTAACAATAATACATAGCTAAATAAATCCAAGTTGAAGAAAATGGAAGAATAGAAAATAACATTCAATAATGTATAAATAATACGTTAAAATAAGATTTGAAGTATTGCTACGTGTCGCCTGGCAAAATGAAACCCCATAAAGCAGTGAAGCCAAGGGAAACGCTCCACACCAACGTAGGGGCTTCAAGATACCTCGACTACTCCATCATGTCAACAGAAAATGTGTAACATGCATGTGTAACGTGCTTGTGTAAAATACGCTCTGAATACAAAAAATATGTTCAAGAGTGTATCATTAATTTTTCTGTTTTACTTTGGGCATATGCAACAAGTGAAAAAGGGTCAAACAAAGTGCTTGTTCACTTTTATTTAAAAAACGTATTTTTTCAAAGATTTTGGACCCAGGCGGATCCTTATTTTGCAGAGAATTTCATCTTCATTTGAAAAAAAATTTTCACACGGTACAAATGAAGCACGGGTGCATAGATGTGTGATAGCAAGTTTGGTAAGAATTATGAGTGCATATTTCTGTGATTCCCAGTACTGAAGGGAATTTTCAGCTCTGGGGGCGTTTCTTTGTCGCTTTTATTTTGAAACACACTCAAAGCTAGCGAATCATTTCCTGAATCAGTCACATGGTACACCCACTTTGCGGGGCTTCAAACGTCACTACTTACGTCATCAGCACACCAGTAGATTCGCGGTTCACGAAGCACTCGTCTAAAATACTCCGCACACGCTTCAGGGATTCGAGCTGAGGAGCACATCACAAATGAAAGTCCACAACAAATTTTCTGGAGATGGCGTCAGAATAAAATAACAGTTTTTTTAAAGTAATACTCAAGCAGAGAGAAGTAGTAAATACACTGTGTGGAAAATTGAATAATAAAAAAATATATATTAGAGTTTATTTTATTCAATTTTCTTAATCACGTAATCATTGTTTTACTTTTTAAAATATATATCTTTTTATTTCTTATTTTATTTTATCATGTATTTATATATAGAGCTTTTAAATATTTGTATTTATGTTTTCGTATTTATTTATTTCTGTTTTTATTTTAAGATTTTTTTAATACTTTTAAAATTCATCCAATTTACCCTTTAAGATATTTATTTCCACGCAGCGTAAACACAGATGCTGAAAAAGTACAGTTTCCTGTGAGAGGAAGTGGAAACCACAAAAATTGAGAGCAAAAAAAGTGAGTCGCTTTATTCCGATGTAAAAGTTAGATTGACTAGAGTTGGAAGCATCCGTTATGAATAATATTATTTTTATTTTCTTTGTGGCCGCTCAAACATATGCCGAAAAACCTCCAGGTAAGAAAATTTCACCCTCTAGTCACCAACTGAAGCGCTTTTGTCTTTATGCCAAAATGGAGAGTAGCCAGATTTTAGTGTTGGTTTTTGGGGGGTAAATTCTCTCGAAATCTTTTAAAATGTACTGTCGTGTCAAAATCTGTGAATTTGAAATATGTATTAATTTTTTTTTAAAATGGGGATATATTTTTTCACTATCAAACACTCTTAGTAGCTTCCAAGCCTGTGGCAAATTTGTCTTTAAATTCAGTATATTCATACATACAACCAAAAAAAACCTCTTTAAATGACAATTGAAGAAAAACAATCCTGTAACAAGGTCCCCGGTTCAAGACCGGGTGGAAACACTTGTTGGCCTGGTGAGAGATCTGTGCCACTAGGCTGTACTTGCCCAAGACACACCACAGGAAAGGGTATGTCATGATTACCGATGTGAATCACCTGTGCCCGCTCATTTGGCGCCAATCGCTGCGGGCTCTGATTGGCTCCCTGTTTCTATTTAAACCGAGTCCTGTCACTGTCCTGTTGTCAGTCCGTCTGCAAACGTCTGTTGATACAAGGTAAGCCTTTTTGACCCTGACTCCCGCCTGTCCCTCTTCTACTCCCGTTTGTCTCCGGCTACAACCTGTTTTGATCCCGACCACGTCTGCTACCCCGTCCCAACTTACAACCCATTTTTGATCCCGACTACGTCTACTCTCCCGTCCTGGCTTACGACTCGTTTCCGACCCCGACCACGTTTTTGCACTCCCTGTCCCGGGTACCGACTTGTTTTTCCATCCCTGACACCGCCATCGCTCGCTACGGAAGATCCACTTCCGTATTCGGATCACAATCCGAGTGCGAGATCGACTTGCTTCCCGGGTCCAGCGAACACCGGAGCAGCCCTTCCCCTTCCCCTTTCTTTCAATAAAACTTGCAGTAAATGTTACGCAATTGGGTCCTGATTCGGTTCTGGTCATGACATAGTAGTTAGGGATCCAACCAACCAAGTTTTATCGAGTTAATTTTCCTGAATTAAAGTTTGACTATTTCTCATTATTTCATTATTTTTTTTCATGCATGTTATATTTATTCAACATTAATTTTAGCCCGTAGCATATAAAATAAAATCAGTTGTTATTTAGCAAGGCTTCTTAAATTTGCCAAAGGTAACTTGCATTTATTTTTGTGATAACTATGCCAAATAATCTTGAGAAAAAAACGGAATATAGTAATCCCTCGTTATTTGCAGGGGTTGAATTCCACAAAGGTCCCGCAATAGTCAAAACCCGCAAACTAAAAGCCTTTACTTATTTATTCATGAATTTTTTAAACATTCAAATCAAACAACAACCCCATTTACAGGCTTAAACATGTGTTTAACACAAGCATAACCAAAGTCCAGTTATGGCCTGTGATCAATTTTTTTTTGTCATAAAATCAATTAGACTTGGCATGCCAGTAATATTGACCGCAGTATAAAATACATATGTACAACAACAACAAGTCACCATCTCACCAGATGATGGCAGTAGCCATCGACAAATCCCCTTATACTTCAGATCAAGACCGGAGTGGGCCCCTTTTTCAGCCCGGGAGTTTTACACCCAAAGACTGCCCACTTAGCTATTGAGAAGAAATTTAAGTTAATGGATAAGCAGCTAGCTCTTAAAATGCATTTTTATTGGGGAGGAAGTTCAAGTGTACAGTATATCACAAAAGTGAGTACAGTACAACCATTTTATTTCTACAGAGATCTTATTATACTGTTTATTTGAACAACACTGAAGAAATATCCGTAGCCATCAGTAGCTGAACCGCTGGTAACAAAAGTGAGTACACCTTTAAGTAAAAGTTCCTGAAGTTCAATATTTTATGTGGCCATCATAATTTTGCAGAACCACTTCAATCCTCCTGGTCATGTCACGGTTGCCATGGAGCCCAATTGGCCCCGCCCGTGTGGCACCAGCTGCAGCTCATTGACGGATTGGCTTTCTGTCTATTTAAGCTCAGTGCTCTCATTTTTCCTTTGTCGGTCCGTCAACGAAATTCTGCCCCGCAAGATGTGGGTTTCGACTCGGTCCTGTTCCTGTTGGTATTTCCTGTCCGGTATTGTTCCCGTTTATTTTGTCCTGTTTATTATTTTCTTCAGTTTTTGTTCCCGTCTAGTTTGTCCTGTTTATTTTTCATATCCTGTTTCATTATCTATCCTGTCTGTCCTGTCCTGTCTGTTATCGACCCCATCTGTCCGATATCAACTCGGACAATTGGTATCAATCTCGTCGGCCTCTGGCTTCCTATCATTCATTTCACGCCAGACTGCTGCCTAACGTGAATGACTCCCCGTTTCCCGTAAAATAAAAGGCTTGTGTGAGAAACGTCACGTGTCTGGGTCCTGATCCTGTTCTGGTTCATGACAGGTCATGGATTTCACCAGAGCAGGGGTCTCCAACCTTTTTTAAGCCGAGAGCAGATTTAAGAGCACAGAGTAACTCAGAGGTCCCTTTGATAACGAATTTCTGCAGCAATAATTTTTATTTAGTCGATTAATTGATGTAATTTTCTATCTTACTGATATTTCAGGTGAGAGATCTGATTTTTAATGAATAATAATTATTCAGAATAACTCAACAAGGTAGGAAACAGATACACTTCAACATGCAATATTTGATTTCTTCTTCACTTTTCCAATTGTTTAATTTACAAATGCTCGAAAGAAAACAAAAAAGGGGAAAAAATGACAACGTTCACAAGATTTTGCAGGAAATCATGTTACATTTTGAAATACATGACTGTCAGTTTCATGAACTCTGCACCATGTTTGTACAAATGATACATTATGTAGGAACAAAAACAACGTGTTTTTAAATTCGATAAAAATAAAATATCCAATTTCTACTAATCACTAACTGTGCAACCAATAAAACAAAGCATAGATTTTACATTTAGTAACACAGTTTTCAATATTTTAACTCCGACATTGTATATTTGTTTATATGCCTGTTAGTGGGAAGCGCTGTAGTGGCGCTCCACGTTGTGCCGCTTTCCCGCGGCCACAGTCGCTTCGCAAATGAGTCGCACAGTTTTCTTTCACTTCGATAAAACATAATTCTCCCCCCCCCCCTTCTCTACAAAAAATATGAGATTTCTTCGTTTTTCCGCCATGTTTATGTATGTAGAAATCGATTTGGACTCAAGGCTGCGAGTGTCATGCGCACTTACCTTTGTCCCTTGTTACGTCAGATTTCTCAGATTATTGATTTGTTTTTTAAGGTTTTTATATATTTTTTTTATACTTTTAGTTTTAATTTACATTACTGTAAATGCAATTTTTTCAAATCTCAAGATAATTCAATCACATTTTAGACATTGATATTTGTGATGAGGTCTATTTTTAAAACGGGCCCGCAGGAACGTGATAATGTCTCCGTGGGCGTCAGCGTGCCAGCGGGCATGGGGTTGGCAGCCCCTGCACCAGAGCCTCACAAATTGCCACTGGAATGCTCTTCCACTCCTCCATGACAACATGAATGAGCAGGGGGATATTCGAGATCATGTGCTTATCCACCTTCTGCACGAATAGGATGTTCTATCGCAGGGGTCAGGAACCTTTTTGACCCAAAGAGCCATATGGGCTAAAAATTGAGAGGGCCACATCATATATTTTCAGACAAAATTGAAAAAAACTGCCAAACACGCTCTCTAGACAAAAGCTAGTTCTTCAGCACATTTTATTTCAGTGTGTTTTTTTATTTAATGATTTAATCAAATGTATGAAATGATAATAATGCCAAATCCTGTGTCCCAAATCAATGTAAATATGCCAGTTACAGTTTGTCTTCCACCTTCAGTTAAGAGTGTTGAGGCAATGTTTTTCCATGAAATTTGTCCTTAATAACGGCTTCAAAACAATGTGCGTGCAAAGTTCTTTTGTAAAAATGTCACAAATTACTGCAAACGATAAGCCCACCTGTACTGCTCACCCAATCAAAGTCGTTTGCCAGCGTTTTTATTTATCAGTTTAAATGGTTTCTTATCAAACTTCTGC
The DNA here is from genome assembly GCF_059441175.1 of Urocampus carinirostris. Taxonomy (NCBI): domain Eukaryota; kingdom Metazoa; phylum Chordata; class Actinopteri; order Syngnathiformes; family Syngnathidae; genus Urocampus; species Urocampus carinirostris. The sequence goes on from NC_142365.1 coordinate 15,193,663, forward strand.
ATTAAGTTGCTTCGGCTTTAGATGGACCAAAATCTGGATGAAATCACTTGACTTTGGAACGCCACAGAGAGATGTGCAGTTGTTACATTTTTTTTCCGAAGCCATACGTACTCATGAAAAGAGCCATAAATGGCTCCCGAGCCATAGGTTCCCTCCTCCTGTTCTATCGGATTGAAACCATGCTTGGCCAGTCCATCCCCTTTTCCCATAAACCCTTTAGAAAAGCACTGGTCATCTTAGAAGTGTACTTGGGGTTGTGTCAGGCTGGAACATTGCTCTGCGACCCAGTTCATGGAAGGAGGGAATCATTCTCCGCCAGGGTTGGGTAGGGTTACTTTAACTGGATTACTTTCAATTACTTTTGGATTACTCCAATACCAAATATGCTAATAAAAGATAAAAGAAACTACATATGAATAAAATTACTAAATTTTGTGCAGGCTTGGAATTCATGGAACGGCAAAAATGATGTTGGCAAGCTGTTTGGATTTATTTTCATTTTGTTTCTGTCGCATTTTATGTTAGTTTTGCCGAAGATCAAAGAGATCAAAGCCAGGAGAGAAAGCTTACCACGTGTTGTGAGTCATCATTTTATTCATATTTAGTTTCTTTTGTCTTTTATTAGCATATTTGGTATTGGAGTAATGCAAAAGTAATTGAAAGTAATCCAGTTAAAGTAACCCTACCCAACCCTGTTCTCTGCTCCAGTTTTTCCACAGTACATTCTTGAGTTTGTGTTTCCTTTAATGAAATGCAACTCCCCAATTCCAGTTGTACTCATGCAACCCCAAACCATGACATTCTCAACACCAGGCGCGACACAAACATGTTTGTACTCCTGGTTGCCTCCACATATGCTTCACACCTTCCGAGCCAAATAAATTCATCTTTGTCTCATCAGACCACAGGATATCTTTCCAATAAGCCATGGCTTCTGTTGACATAGTTCTTTTGATCGACTCAAAGGGATGTTTCTTCAGTGATGTTCTATTAAACGTTATAATTAAATCTCAGAATGTTCGGGGGGATTTGAACTTTTTTTTAAGACTTTCTGTATGTTGATAAGTTAACAGAAAACACAAATTATATAAAGATTCTGATATAGTATCAGTACTTTGAAATCAAAATTGCATTTGCCTTCCCAACAGATTAACTGTTAGACCATACACTATGACTCTTATGAAATAGCTTCACTACACACATTTTAAGTCGGCTACTTAAAAAATACAAATCCTCCAAAGCAAAGCACTGGTCCCTGAAATTTTGTTGATGACAATGTCATTGTCTATAGACATGAGAAACTCCTTTTCAGCGTACATTAGCATGAAAGCTCCCAAAAGTTCTTGAACTTCTTAGCTTCGTTTTCACACTTTTTAAAAGCAGAGAAGCTCTGCTCACATAGAACCTGGAGCAGGAAAGGCTCAACTGTCAGGACCAGACAGAAACAGTACCCACTCGCGTAACGTTTCTCACAGTTTTATTGGGAAGAAGGGAAAGGATTGCAGACAAGATCCGGTGATCGCTGGTCGCGGGGAGCGGGTCGCTCTGAACGCGGAAGTGGGACTTCCGTGGCGAGCGATGGCGGTGTCGGGAACGGAAAAAACGGGTCAGTAGCCGGGATAGAAGAGCAAAAACGTGATCGGGATCGGAAACAAGCCGAAAGCCAGGAGAGGAGAGTAGACGTGGTCAAGATCAAAAACGGATCGTTATTCGGAACGAGAGAACAGACGTGGTCGAGATCAAAACAGGTCGGAATTCGGGACGGGAGAGCAGACGTGGTCGAGATCAAAACAGATTGTAACGGGAGACAAACAGGAGCAAAAACCAAGACAGGCGAAAAAGGACTTGCCGTGTAAAAACAGAGATTCGCAGACGGACCGACAAAAGGGGACTGACAGGACAGAGTTTAAATACTGACAGGGAGCCAATCCGTCAACAAGCTGCAGCTGGCGCCACACGACGGGGCCAATTGGGCGCCATGGCAACCGTGACATCAACAGGGACTTACATGCCAGTCTAATGACATAGTAGGCATGTTTAAGGAGGTTATATTGTGAAAGGACCTACTTTTTCTTCTTTTTCATTTCTTCTTATTATTTTTTGGGGGGGGGGCTTTCCAAAGCTGTTTTCTTATTTTTCCAGCATTCTTCCTTCTTTTTTCTCATTTGCATGTATTATTTTGATTCTTCTAGCTGTTTACTTCTTTTTTCTTCTTTCATTATTGTTTCTTTTTTTTTCTCTTTTTACCTTTATTTTATCAAATAATTTCTTGTGGTTTTTTTTTTCTTTTTTAACTGTCAGAAAAGGGTGGGGTGCCGGTTTAGCCAATCAGAATGCAAAATACAATGCACGGTGAAAATCCACAAAGTAGCAAAAGCGCGAGAAAAAAAACTTGATACATTTATTTTTTTAAATTTCAGATGTGGATTGTCTCATTTTGCATCAAGAGTCTGTCCGATGTACGTGGAACCGACGCGGAAATCCTGAAGTCAACTACACCTTCAGCAGCTGGTCAGTTCCAAACAATTTCATACTAGTTTCTTTTTTTCATTCAAGTTTTTTTTCATCCAACTTGGGGTAAACAACAGTTGAAAAAAACAACGTCTATTTGGTCAAACAGTAAAAGTTGACTTGTTTTCTGCCTTTGAAATACTGTATGTCAAAAATGTCGGTGGAAAAAAGAAAAACACAGTTGCAAGGGAGAGAAAAATCCACTTTGAAAATAGGAATCTCAAATTTAAAATTAAATTAAATTCAAAAAAGGGTTAATTGTAAAATGTGAAATTGAAAATTTAAAATTGAGTCGAGCTAGTGTCATATAAAAATAAATTAACTGTTAGAAACGAGTACTATTTTTCTTCTACCTGCAGTTTTGCCTGATATTTTAGTTGCTATTTTTTTATATCTACATTTTATTCATATTGATCATTATTTTTCCGATTTTGCTTTTGCAATTCCTAAAATATATAATTCAATCATAAACGTTTTTTAATCAAATAATAAATTCAAAATTAAATTAAAAATGACAAATTACAAATTAAAAAAAAAACTAAAATTTAAAACCTTAAAATAAAAAATCTTTAAAAAAAAATTAAAATTAAAAATAAAGATTAAAATTAATCATAATCAATTTAATAATAATCCACCAATAAAAATCTTTAAATTATTCAACTAAGTTAATCAAAATTAGAAATTTAAAATTTCACAATCAACTGTTCACAATTCAATATTCAATATAACATATTCAAAATTCAAATTGTAAAATTTTAAATATTAAAATTTAAAATTAAGTTAGCATAATTTTTGTCTAATATTTGTAATTAGTACACATTTTTTTTCTTTTTGCAGTTTTGATCTTGATATTTTAGTTGCTATATTTTAACATTGTGATCATATTTACACTGCCCATTATTTTTCCAATATTGCATTAAAAAATCCTAAAAAAAGTAATTCACTCATACAACTTTATATATTTGAACTAAATAATTAGAAGAAAATTACAACATAAAAAATAAAATCTACACATTAAAGATTAAAAACTGAAAATTAAACATGAAAAAATTCATCAATTTTGTATTAAGCTAAATTAAAATTGAACCAAGCAGATTGTCGTAAATAAAAGGCAAAAAAATAAAGGAAAATAAGAAAAAATATTAATATTTTCAAAATGTTTCCACTTGCCCCTTTCCTCATTATATTTTTGTGATTGCTATTATTCATATTATTATTATTATTATTATAGTAGTATCTTGATTTTATTCATATTCCGCATTATTTGATCAGTTTTGCTCAAGTTATTCAAATAATTCACTTGAATTATTCATCTACGGTATTAAAATTATAAAAATGATGGAAAAAATAGAAAAAGCAAAATACAAAATGAAAAATAAACAAAAATACATTGAAAAAAATAAAAAGAATAAAACCATATCAATTTGATATTAGTTTAAATGATAATAAAAATAAAATGATCTACTTGAACAGAGCAGATTATTGTCATATTTCTATTTTTTTCGTCTCTGATTTTTGTCTTGCAGGTTTCACAATGAAAAAGTGCGAGCATGTGAGTTGTACCTAAACAACAATGGTACGATCTACGGCTGCGTTCAGCCCTATACGGACAAATTAAATCGCTTCAGGACATTCTACATGCAGCTAGCGCACGGAGGCAAACATTTTACCATTAGGGATGATCTTAAAAGCAAAGGTAAGACGGCTGCAAAAAAAAACAGTCATCGATTCACATTTGATTTGTTATATTAGAAATATTGTGATCCATTCTTTTAAATAAGTGAATTTAAAAAATGTACATCCAAAGTGCCGTGAAAGAATTTATCAAACCTTTATGATCATTGGTAATGAGCCCACTCTTCTTTGCAAAATTGTTTCAAATCTGCCATATTGGAGGATTTAGCGACCCCTGGTGTAGTGTCTCTGAAATGAGTCTTCTTTGTTGTGATTTTTAGCATTTGTTTTCAGTTGTAGTACAACAGTGTTTCTCAAACGGTGAATAGCAGGCCTTTACCGTGGCAAAATAATGTTAAGAAGGGTCAATTGCACTTCTTAACAGTAGGTGGGATTAATACCCTGCTCGATCTCTTCTACCTGTTCAGTCAATCAATCTTTGAGAGGGACCACATCTCATTTTATTGTGATTTTGTTGGTTTACTTCCTTTTTTCCCCAAAATGGGTCCCAAAGTTAATGATAGGTGAAGATAAAGTGGAAATGGAGAAGGACGATCAAGTCAAAGAAAAAAATGAATGGAAAATACAGAAATTGTGTACGAGTGTATATTATTAAAGTGCTGCTGAAAGGTACGGTGAATAGTTTAAAAATGTTATGTTTGAGATTTTTAACAGTATATTCAATTAATCTTTATTAATGGATTAGTTAACTAATGATTGATGTTTAGGTACACACTTTATTAATAATTTGAATTTCTTTAAGTATGACGCTATGTAAAAGCAGTTTTAGGGGATCACTTAATGCGATAGGGTACTTGAGGTCGTTTTGGTTTTGCCGGTTATATCTTTTACTTTTTGTAAAAGTGAATATATTTTACTTTCACTGTTTTACACTGCACAAACATTTCATTAGATACATTTGAGATGTAGAAACGTTTTCTTCTTTGGGTCACACAGCTTGTAATTAGGGTGAAATGGTGGGTCCTCAAGTCAGACCAGTTGAGAACCAATGTACTGTACGATACAGTGACTTTTAATGACCAAATAAAACACACTGTCCCTTTAAAGATGTTTTTCTGATCATTTTTGTCCCCTGCAGTGAAGTTAAACCCACCAACTAACCTGACAGTCAAAAAAGACTCCAATTTGTGGTTCTACTGGAACCAGACGTCACCTTGTGTGCAAAACCAAATCCGCTACAGGACCAATTTCAAAAAGTGGGACGTAAGTATCGTCAGACGACCTTGTCGATTTATCGATTACAATCGGGGATGAAATGTTTTTTGCAGGCGTACACGCTTAGCGAAGGGAAGCAGAATTACTGCATCAATTTACCGTCCAGTCGCCTACGTTATGAACTTCAAGTGAGGAGCAGGATGGACCCAAGCTGCCAAGTTTCCGGTTGGAGCGACTGGAGCCGCTCGGTCATGTGGGGGGCCACAAACGTTACAGGTGAGATCCTCTTGAGACCTTTTGAGGGTCATCTCATTGTCAGATATTGTCACAGGAAGCGAGGCGGAGCAAGGTCGGGTCTATGTGAAAGTAGTCCTTTACGCCCTCGCTCCCATACTGACAGTCCTGATGCTCGGGATGTTGCTGAGGTATGAGAGGTGAGCGCTGGCTGCAAAACAAATTGCACTGAACAGTTTTTTTTTTTGCAATAACATTTTTTTGTAGGAAATTTTGCATTATTTTCATATTTTACTTCATTTTTTTACTTCATAAAAGGATAAAATCAAGAGATAGTGTAAAATGACAAAATCATTTTATTTCCAAGACGTGTTATTCTGTTGTGATACATTTTAAAATATTTTGTACCTTTTTTAATACTCAAAACAAAACAAAAATAAAAAGGAGCGTACGAACAAAATCTTTTTTATTTCCAATGATTTTTTTCTGGTTCTGTTGGAATTAAATGTTGCATCATTTTTTACAATTTATTTTTACTATAATTCAGGCAAAAAAAAATCAAGTAATAAATGTAATAAAATAAAAATATTTTCATTTCTAAGAAAATTTGTCTGTTATAATAAAATTGTTGTCTTTTTAAGCATTATTTTTCCCTTTATAACCACATAATCATTTTTTCTCCGGTTACAAGAAGAAACTGCTAAATTCTGGTTAAAAAGTGAGAATAAAATATGAATAAATACATTATGAAAATATATTATTTCCAAGAAAATTTGTCTTGTTCTGTTGGAATCAAATTTTCAAATTAAATAAATTTTTCTCTATTAGAAGTCAGGCTAGAATGAATTAAGAAAAAATATGTTTACAAGACCAATATATTTCCTTTTTTAACAGAACAGGTCAAGACATGTTTGAAATCTGATAAATAAAAAAAGAATAATCCGTCCCTTTCATAATTTATTTCACATTTTAGTCTGAAATAAATCCAATTGAAAAAACATTTTGACAATGATCAAACGCGTTTGGGATTTCCACCTAGGTTCCGAATCATCTTCATTCATGTGGTTCCGAAGCCTTCCATTCCTCAAGATATTGAGGTAAGAAACTAGCTGCTTAAAGTTCAAAGTAAACGGAATGTATATAGTTATCATATATTTACTTAGTACTTAATGTTTAAACATGTTAGCCTGGAGAGGGATGGGCACCATCAGGCTGTACTTGCCTAAGACACATCACAGGTAATGGTGCCCTTACAACCCTATTGGTTAAGGGATTCCAACCAACCAACCATAAAAGAGGGCATTCATTTTGGTTACCTTGGGTAGGTGACACATATTTTTCGTAGATGAACTCATTTACCCTTCACTTTTTCATTCTTCTTGGCCTTACCTGGTGAACTTGGTCCTTTGTGCTGGATTTGGGGAACTCTTTACAATGAGGGTGACTCACAAGGAATGCTAAGGGTCTGCATAACTAGGTTTGCCTGAAGTAAAGTCCACGTTTCCTGTGGTTCGGCAATGTCCATCACCCTCGTTGGAGACAAACACTCTCCCGCCTGTCCCCAATCCAGTTCAGGGTTTTGTGACACCCAAAGGCCAAAAACAATAAACCACAGTCATATTAGTATATCGCTAAACACACTATTAAAGACTGCTTCATGAATCTTACTTAAAGGAGGAAGGTAACCCGGAGAAGGCTAAAAAGAATGAGGCCCTTAGGCATACTATTAAACGAGAGAATCACTCACCTTCATAGACAGCTTCTGGAATCCGGCTCGAAGAGGCTAGTTCACCCGGAGAAGGCCAAAAAAGATGAGGCCTATAGCCATACTAGTAAATGAGTAAATCATCAATCAACCTTATTGACTTCTTCTTGAAACCACCCGGAGAAGGCCAATAACAATTAAGCCCATAGTAATGTACTTGCAAATAAGTAAATCCTTAATATCCCCCCGCAGACAGCTTCTCGAATCAGGCTCGAAGGACCAAGTTCACCAGGAAAGGGCCAAAAAGAATGATGCCCAGTCATTCTAATAAATCAGTTAATATACGATGAACTATATATGCTTCACACAGACTGTGTGTCTTGCCATGACTCCATGGAGAGGCCAAAGAGAAAATAGCCCTTGTCAAAAAAAACAGTACATAAACATGTTAACTCTCTAAAAACTTTGACAGATATGAATTGAAGATATTTTTTCCCCTTTCTAAAGCCTTGGCTTCAAATCTCCAAAGGACTACGGGAAGGTTTTGAGGCCAGCTACCACGAGAAAGCGTGTCCGGTTCAAGAGTACCATTAGGAAACCTATTGAGACGTAGAAAATCAGTTGTTTCTCTTTTGAAATGTCACCTTTTCCACAGTGAAAGATCAGAGTTGTTTTCTTGTCAATGTGCTTTACAAAGAATACCCAAGTGATTTGTTTGTTTTCTTTTTTTATTTACAAAAAAAAAAATACAGCCTGGTTTATAATACACAACAGCTATCTGTACACTTTAGAAAACAAACAGAAAAAAGAACCAGGAGAAACATAAAATAAACAAGAATTTCTTGAAAGGCACGAGGGCTGGAGGTTCTTTTGGACTGATATATATATATTTTTTTTTTTTTAAATGCCAGCCTTGGTGCTTTCCCCCTTCAAAAATAATTAGTTTGAGGCACTGCTAATTGTAATCATTACACTGAACAAAAAACGTCCAAGAAATGCTTACACTTTCCACATGAATTCAGCAGATTCGACGATATGCTTGGTGAGGGGGGAAGGGGGGGATCCAATTTACAAAATTTTTACAAATAAAACAAATACTGTACAATATACAGTAAAGCACATAAGTGAGATATCGGGGACATTTTTTCTTTTGTTATAACAAAAGGGTTATCGACCAACTCTTAAGAGGTCTTTGTTTCCGTGGTTGACAAAAATGGATGATTGCAAAAAAACAAAACAAAAAAAAAACAAAACAGACAGATACTAAAATATGTACATGCTAACATACATCACTGCCTAAAACAATATGCAGGGGCAAACGTTTTACTGTAGTGGGAAAAAGGCCCAAAATCTTGACAGAAAACTCACATGATGAGCCAAAAGATTTAGAGAATTGTGCTTAAGTATAAATGTTCTTAATTTAACACGTTATATTATTAAAAAATAATAATTATGACTTCATTATTGAATTCCTAATGCCCCCAATAAGCTGGTAGGCGCCTTGCATGGCTGACTCCCTATTAGTGTGTGAGTGTGTGTGAATGGGTAAGAGTGAAGCACATTGTAAAGTGCTTTGGGAGGTCTTCATTGACTTGAAAAGCGCTATATAAATGCAGACCATTTACCATTATTCAATAGGTCAAAAATGGCCCTAAATTGGACAAATTCAAAGCTTACTCCCAATGAGAAATTCTCCAACATGCCCGGATTCCATTTTGTTTTGATACTTAGGGTGGGAGTTATTTTTTTGTAGTTCTAAATGTGGACTTCAAATTAACAATATTCCAAATTTAGGACTCGAAACATACTATAACTTGGAAAAATGACCCAAGAATGGACAATGTTTTAGCTTAAATATTACACATACAGTATATATTGCATCCGTGACAATTTCTTAGACATCCCGGGATTCTATTTTGTTTCGTTACTTCAGGTGGCGTGTTCTTTTTTACAATGGCATGTGGACTTCTTGCACGACCAGTTTTTGACAGCATTTAAGATGATTGTATAGTATTCACTTCCTGTACGTTTTGCACCCTGGGATTCTATTATGTCTTATAGTCAAGGAGGTGCTATTGAGGGATTTTTCTTTATGGAATCCATTTAATCTTTTTGGAACTTTCTGAATATCACTTAAATATTAAAATGTGTTGATTTTGGTTGTTTGTTAGTCCCTGAAAAGCAAATTCACTTTCCAATTTCCCCACTTAACCAAAATTTAGCGTGGTAATTTTATGTGTGATTAAGGGTTATACAAATAAACATGAAGAAACAATACAGAAATAAAAAGGTATCGTTTCTGATTTACCATTACATGGCAATTATTAAAATCTAAAAACAGGTTCCACACTCGTATCATAAAAACTAAAAAGAACAAAACTGAACCTGACTAACGTACGTGTTAAAATAACGACGGAGATCCAAGACGACATCGTAACAGACTAAGCTGCCAAGTTGCTGCGGAAAATCAAACCGGCAAAAGTTGTCACCGATTTCATTCGATATTTCTTCATGACTGAAACTTTTTTTGTTAAAATGTAACAAAGCTACAGTGTTCGGTACTGGAACTTCAGCGTCCACTGGATAACAAATTGAACCATTGCACAAAAATCGATTTTCGGGATGTGGCCCGTGGGTGACGGCAACGTGGACGCTTCGCCCTTGATTGAGCTTAAGGCGTTTTTGGACGCACCTTAGTTCTACCCTGTTTGCACGCACACACCAAAGCACAACAGCAGACACAAAGCAACAGGCTGATACAATCAAATCCCACGGGAAGAAAAGTCTGAATTTTCCCGCGTGGCCTCACATGTTGTCAAAAACACGAGGGAAGAGGAGGAAGCACACGCTAAGACACAGCTCGTAGCGTCCGTCAAAAGAGGTCGTCGTTCCTAAAATCTCACCCCTCTACCCAAATGGGACGTCAATCAGGGGGTATCGGCCTCCTCCACGTCACTGTCGCCGGGGGCCCCCTTGTAAATGGGGCTTTTGGCCTGCAGCTCCGGCTCGTATCTGCGTGTCGAGGAGCGGTTGGCGCTGCTGTTTTTCAAGCCGTAGAAGAAGTAGATGGCAAAACCTGTGGGCAAAGACACAGGCTTATGGACTCTGCCACAAAAAAATACTTTCAACACATTTTGATGGAGATTACAGACTCTTGACCGAATGAATTAGAGTTTCGTATTGTAGTCCTAGGCAGACTTCAACTTTGTGTTCTAGTCAAAAAAAAGAGTGCAAGGTCGTTTTGCCCAAAATTGAAAAAGAAGAAAGGATAAGTCGAGTTGAGAAGAGTCGCATTGAAAAGAGTCAAGCCAAGAAGAGACAAATCAAAAAGAGTCAGTCCACCAAAATCGAGAAGAGTCAACAAGAGTAGAGTCGAAGAGAGTCAAATTGAACAGTCGAGCCAATAAAAATCAAGCCAAAAATAGTCGAGCATAGAAGAGTCTAACCCAAGAGTCAAGGAAAGTCAAGAATGGTCGAAAACAGTCGAGTCAAGAAGAATCGAGAAGAGAGGAGTCGGTCCTGAAGAGTCAAGAAGAGCCAAAAAAGATTGACGTAAAAAGAGTCGAGTCAAGAAGAGTCAAGTCAAAAAGTGACAACCCAAAAAGATTTGAGGAAAGTCGAGAACGGGCGAATAGATTTAAGTCAAAAGAAGTCCAGTCAAGATTAGTTGAAAGGAGCTCAATCGACAAGAATTGAGACCGAGTCAAATCGAGTCAAAAGAGTCGTGCAGAGTTAAGCAGAAAGAGTCAAAATGAGTTGAGTCAAGTTCAAAAAGAGAGGGACCAAGGAGAGTCAGGTTGAGAAGAATCGAGTCAGGAAGAGTAGGCCCACAAAGATTAAGTGGATAAGAGCCGAGGTGAGAATAGTCAAGCCGAGAAGAGTCAACTCGAAATTTTTGAATTTGAAAAGCGTCAAGACGAGAAGAGACAAGAAGAGTCATTTCAAAAAGAGTTGAGCATACAAAGTTAAGTCAATAAGTGTCAAACCGAAAAGAATGAGGTTGAGGAAAGTCGAGAACAGTCGAAAAGAGTGATAAAAAAAGATTCCATTGGAGAAGAGTTAAGTCGAGTTAAAGAGTTGAGCCATAAAAAGACGATAAAAGAAGTCGAGTTAAGAAGAGTCAAAAAAGGGTTGAGCGAAGAAGAGTCAAAAATAGTTGAATCGAGAACAGTCGCAAAGAGGAGAGTCGAAAAGAGTCAGGCCAAAAAGTTTCGAACAAAGAAGAACCAGGTGAAAGGGAATTGAATCAAGAAGACACAAGAAGAATCAAGTAAAAAAAAAAAGTCGAGTCAAGTCAAGTAGAGACGAGATGAGGCAAGTTATGTAAAAAATAAATGAATCAAGAGTCGAGCCAAGAATATTTGATATAAGAGTTGAGATGAGAAAAGTCGAATCAAAAAAAGTTGAGCCAAGACGAATTGAGACTCCATCCACATGAGTTGAGTCAATATGGATGAAAAAGAGTTCAGTCAAGAAAAGAGTCAAGAAAAGGAAACCAAGTCCAGAAAAGTCGAAAACAGTCGAGTCAAAAAGAGTCCATCGAAAAAGGTCGATAAAGGAAGAGTCAAGGTGAGATGAGTAGAGACAAAAGAAGTCGACCCAAGACGAGTCGATTCAAGAAGACTCGGTTCACAAAAGTCAAGAGTCGAAAAGAGTCAAGTTGAGCAGAGCCAAGAAGAGCCAAGTCAAAAGGAGTAGAACCAAAAAGTTTTTTTTTTAAACCCAATTCTAGTTTTTTTCAAGTTGGAAATATTTTTGAACGTACCGATGACCATCCAGACAGTGAAGCGTAACCACGTTCCCTGGTCCAGCTGCATCATGAGGTAGATATTGACGAAAACGCTGAACAGGGGCAACCAGGGAAGCAGGGGGACCTTAAATAGAAAAAAAAAATCAAATATTGTGCCATGTACATTGTCTGTACGGCTACATCAGCCATTTGAGAGTAGCCTTGTTTTTAGGTGACGTGTCTTAAACAGAAAGTTCATGACATGGAAAACCTGTTTCGATGGTACTCAATGAGGTGTGCCACAAAACAAGAGGCGGTAAGGTTGCAATGATTAGTCAACATTGTCACCAAAAATTCATAATAGAAATAATTAAGCATGAATTTCATTGTCGACTATTGTCACTAGCAGCGTTTTTCCAACCAAGTGAGGCACCCTAATTTATTCTAGTCCCTGCTAGTAGGCGTCTCGAGCGGTAACATGCAGAAATGACGGTATCTACAGTAAACAAGTGAAAATTTCTAAAATTCAGGGGCATTTTAGCCTATACAGTGGATAAAAAAGACTAATTACAAAGTTGCAGTACCTCAGTGACGCAGGGAAATTTAAAGAGAAAGCGCGTAGGACAGATGAACGAAACAGAGTCTGACTCGCCTCGGTAAGCTTCGGGTAATATTCAAGCCATGACTGTTTGGTTAACCTATAATGTATATTTTGTATGCTTATATTTTGTTATAAAAGAGTTTGAGCGTTATGCCAGCCAGACTGTGTCTGAAAAACGTATTTGAAATTAAATAAATGAAAAGAACAAAAGTCAGTTGTTAAAACGTTAGAAATGACAAAAGGTCAGTTGTTAAAACCGCAGGAACATTTAAAGAGAAAGCGCGTCGGACAGTTGAACGAAACTGAGTCTGACTCGCCTCGGTAAGCTTCAAATAACATTCAAACCTTGGCGGTTTTGAGGACGTATATTTCACTATGAAAGAGAGCTTGAGAATTATGCCGGAAAACCATATTTGAAATTAAATGCGTGCAGTCCAAACGTTAGTTGGTAAAACGTTAGAAACCACAAACAACAGTTTTCAAAACCAATTGATTTTCTAACTGTTCAGAACCGTTAAGTTATTTAGTAACACTTTGCGATTGACCACTAAAAGTACTTCACAAAATGCACAAATTGTTTCATTTAATGTTCTAATGCAGCTAATGTGCCTGTCCTTGGTTTGCATAGATTAAAACATTTTAAATTAATTACTTAGTTTATTAGTTTATGTACAGTAAATTTTGTACAAACACGCAGCATGTTCATTGAAATATTTGTTTTCAATGGTACCCATTTTTCTTAATTTTTTTAAATAAATTGATACATCATTTAACTTGTGCTAAATAAAAAAAAAAACGTAATAATTATACAATTAGTCGACAAATCGTTTTAAAAGTCGGTAACTAGTCCACAACAAAATTATTCGTTAGTTGAAGGCCTGATAGTTGTATTAAGTGTGTCACCATGAAAAGAAAGTTTCAAGACCTGGAAAACGTGTTTAGATGGCACTCAACGAGGTGTATCACAACAGAAAAGAGCGGCCACTTTTTTTTTTTTTTACCTTGAAAGTCAAAGCCTCTTTGCTCTCGGGCTGCCTGCAGATGACGACGAGGCAGGCGGTGCACAAAAGCGCCAAAACCACGCAGGACGTCACAACGACTGCATCGCCCGCCAGCAGTTTGGGCAAATAGTTTGCCAGGACAATGCACAGGGCAGTGATCAGGACAGCTGCAAGACAAAACGAGATGTCATGCTAGGGGTCGGGGACGTTTGGCTCACGAGATAGATTTGGCTCTTTTGATAAATACGTCTGGTTTGTAGATTAGGTATGGGCCATGCTAATCTTCCCTGTTATCTTTCAAATCTAGTGTATGCAAAGCTGAAGTGGTACAGTGATGCTTGGTTTAGTTCAGAATGTATAGAGCAGAGTCCTAACTACAGTTTACAGTTATGGTGTTACATCAACAGACCCGGTTTTGGTTTTACGCTTCAAAGGAATCCTGTACATGGAAGCACATTTAACAATGTATGTTCACAGTTGAAGCGCATTATGATGAAAACCCACAGAACAAACTGTAATCACCAGTAAACACTAGCCAGACCCCCATAGCTATTTGATTGGGTGAGCAGCAGTGGTGGCCAGATCTCTGCACACATACCATATTTTCATACCATAAAGCGCACATAAGTCTCAGATTTTTTTCAAATTGTGGGCACTCCCTGTGTGCGAGGTAAAGCAGCGGGTCTAGCCGAGGACACGATAAGGGTGCCGATTGCATTGTAGAGTTTAATGTTCAGTTACGACTTTTGAGGGAAATTCGATGTCAATCTCCTGTGACTTCTATGCGTCTCCATTTCCTGCTCGCGCAGAAGAGTACACGTGACCTAACCAGCAATGTATTGTATGCTGAAGCACTCATGGATGCTAAAGCCGTAGCTCATCTACAATTTCATTTATGGTGCTACAAAAGGCTGGACGGATTTAATACAATCTTAAAAACATTGAAAATAATATTATGTGAGATTTTTTTTCAAAAATTAGATGCGTGGACTCAAAATTACAGGCTAGAGTTACGCAATGAATAAAAATGTGCTGTATTCCACTGATCACAATTGCATACAACTGCATTACTGCAAGGGAAGCGAACCAAGATTGTGCCGGGAATTGTGCTGGATCTTATCAAATTGACCACTAGGCGATAAATTGTATTGACTGATCAATAATGACACATATATGGTAATGCACTTGCAATTTTGTCTGCATATAAGGCTCACCGAATTATAAGGCGGACTTCAAAATTTCTGGCCAATTTGTGTTTTTTCGGTGTGCCTTATAGTCCGGAAAATACGGTACCATCTGTATCCTTCTTATTTACAGAATTTTGTGACATTTATATAGAAGAACTATGCTTGCACCTTGTTTTAAAACCATTATTTACGACAAAAATTAATCAGAATGAGCCTCAACAATCTTAAGTTAGAGGGGGCGACACATTATAAGTGAGATGTCTTTGGATACTACCACAGGTTCTGGCATTATTATTGGTAATTCATGGATTTTATGAAAACATGAAACGTCGCACAGTGAAACAAAATGCGCTGGAGAATTAGTTAAGGGTTCGCACACCTTTTTCATGGCCAAATTATAGCACAATTAAGGACTTTCAAAGCCAATTGATCAATATCTCCAGTAACATTATAAGAAGAAATCTGGTGTAAATTATGTATTTTGCAGAGCCACAGATATATCAGTGATTTACATATGCAATTTTTAGATCTGGAGTAAATCGCAAATATATTTTATCTTCCCATATAGGTGTTGGGTAAAATGACATTAATATGTAGCTTACATTTTCAGTTGCAGTAAGTTCTGGTTGAATTTGTCTTGAAATATATGGCCTGGCTCTCCAAAAAAACCCATCAAAATATTTTCATTTCATAGCGCTTTAAGTCAAGGAAACCAGAAGGAGTCGAAGGTTCACACTCACAGATCACGGCAGTGGTCACATAGACAATTTTCCCTGAAGTGTGTGTTGGCGTGCTGGACCCGGCTGAGAAGAGCTTCTTGTATGTGAAGACTTCCCGCAAAGGTCTTTCTTCATTTTCCGTGAACTCGTCGCCACTGTCGCCGCCATTGACAGCGATTTTTTCGCCTTCTACAAGCTCCATCAGCTTCTGCGATTGACTGGAGGACGGCAACGTGCCTGGCTGGTACCTGGAGCCAGAACATTTACGTGTAACGCAGAAATTCTCTTTTTTTCTCCATTTACCTCATTAATTTCATTCACCTAAAACCGAATAAAAGAATATTAAGAGAAAAAGGATAATTAATTCACCGAAAGACTACTGAAAGAGAATGAAATATAAAAAAATAAAAATGAAAAACAGCAAAAAGGGGATTTTAAAAAAAAGGACAAAAGAATTTTAAATAAAAACCAAACAAAGAAAAGACAAATAGATGATCAAAAAATGTTTAAATGAAAGGAAAAAAAAGACAATGGATGATTAAAAAATAAAAAGGAAAAACAAAGGAAAATGAGAGGAATCAAAAACATTTTCAAAACAGGATAAAAAAGGAAAATGAGGAAAAAGAACCAAATTTGAAGAGAAAAAGAAAAAAGAAGAATATTTCATTTAATAAAACAAAATAAAAATGGAGGATTAAGAAAAAAGGACAAATAGTGAATTTAAAAAGGGGAGAAAAGGAAGATGAAGGTCAAAGAAAGCAAAAGCAAAAGGAGGTATGAAAACTAAAAAAAGGTAAAAAAAAGAATTAAAAAGAAGAGAAGGAAAAATAAAAATAGCGGATTAAATAAATTAATGAATAAAAAAAACAAAAAAAAGAAAATAGACATGGAAATTAAAAAATAAAAAGGAAAATGGAGGATTTAGAATAATTGGGGAAAAAGAAAAAAAGGGGGGGAAGGAAAATGACAAATAATAAATACAAAAAAGAAAAAGGAAAAAACATTAATAAGACAAACTGAAAGGAGAATGAGTGATTAAAATATATTAAAAACATCCAAATCCAAATGAATTTGTATGGCACTTTTTAGACACTGAAATGCAACTCAAAGTGGTATACATAAAACAAAAAAATGGAGGATTGAAAGAAAAAAGAAAAAAAAACCCTGATCAATTTTCCTTTTATTGCTCCAGAAATTGAGCATACAGTTTTTACCTGAGGATAAGGACACAGATGGCCACCAGCGAGTATGCCAACAAGGTCCCAATGGACATGAGATCCACCAGGGCGGCCAGGTCGAACAGGAAGGCCATCAGAGCTGCAGAGAAGGATAATAATCAACAATCGCAACAACTACGGTGGATCAAAGCGTAGATCCGACAAAATTACCAGCAACGATTCCGGAAACGATGGTGGCCAGCAGCGGTGTTTTGGTGCGAGCATTCATCCTGGAGAGGGATCGAAAGAGCAGGCCGTCCTCGGCCATGGCGTAGATGACGCGAGGCATGGGGAACATTGAGCCCAGCAGGCTAGTAGACAAAGCACAGAGCGAGCCTACCGCCACAATGTAACGGGCCGGGGCCCAGCCCACATAGGTGAAGGCCTCGGGGAGGGGGCTCTGCACGTTCAACTGGTAGTAAGGCATCATCAGGGTCAGTGCCGCTGACACGCCGAAATAGGCGAAGAAGCAGATGAGCAGCGAGGCCACAATGCCGATGGGGATGGAGCGCATCGGGTTCTTGGCCTCCTCACCTTCAGGGACAAACATAAATGAAATCGGTTTAGCACGGGGGTCGGCAACCCGCTCACTAGCGTTGCCTAGTGGCTTCTTGGCTTTTTGAGTGAGGGAAATATATTTTTCATTTCTTCTCATCCATGAAGTTAGGAAAGAACCTTGACAAACGTCCAAGGAACTGCAGGCCTTGCTGGCCTCAGCTAAGGCCAGATTTCATGACTCCACTATAAGAAAGAAGTTACCAGGCAAAAAAAACACTCCTGTCACTAAAGAACTGGCGCGTTTCCAAAAATGTTTACAAATTGAAAAAGATGGGTCATTTGGCTCTCTCACTGCTATCAGATAGTAAAAACAAAGAACCCAGTCAAGTCATATTTATTTGCACAGGCCTTAAATCACAACATTTTTCAATGGCTTGCGCAGGTCACAATTACCGGTACACCATTCTTCCACTTTCGTAGTATTTGCGAGATTAGCTCAATGCTGTGGAAATCAGATGCTAAGATTATAATTCTTGCGTTGATTACTTCTCAGCTTGATTACTGTAATGGTCTCATGGTCTGATTTTTAGCATCAAAAGTTTGCAGCTGGTTCAATATGCAGCAGAGACTTATGACTAAGACAAGAAAGTTTGACCTATTCAGAGCCTCCGCTCGGAAAATGCATGTCTACTTGTGACACCAAGAGCCAAGAAAAAATCTGCAAGCTTGAGAGCGTTATTCATTAGGGCCTCTGTGCTGTGGAATGATCTGCCACCTGTGGTAAGATCTGCAACCTATGTTAAAGTGTTTAGATCTAGACTTTAAACACACATCTATTCTATCTCCAATGATTGATGTCGACATCATATTTCTCTTTTACGGTCTTTTCCGGCTGCCAGGCTGGGGGAAAAATGAAAGAGGACAACAAACCGCGATGAGTCAGTAGACTAGCCGCTGGACCTGAAGCATGTCATCATCTGCATCGACCAGCTGGCTGAAATGGGAGGCTGTGTTCCCACAGTCTTGGACTTTTTGAACAATTTTACATATTACCTATGTTTAGAGTTGATGACAGGTTGTCATCTTGAATGCAGCAAAGTCATATATTTTGACATTAGGTCGTGGCTCTCTGGCTTGAACTCCTGCCTGGATGAAAAACTGGCGCATCTCTCCTCCGCTTGTTTTCCTCTACTGTGTTTCCTGTGTTAGAAGTGAGCTGTGCAGGCCCAGGCTCTGCCTTTAAAGAGGCCGCGTCACAAAATAACACAGCCTCTAGCTACATCCCCTAACACAGATGTCACAAGTCCAAAATCCTGTCATATGCACTTTAAGTAACGAAGTAGCTGTTTTCATTAAGTGAATTCTGATTTTTGACAGTATATATTTGAAATGACACTTAAATCAAGTCATGGTTATTTGTGTAGCCTTTAATCACAAGGAGTCTCAAAGATCTGCTTAGACTAGAGATTATTGATATTATTGAGTTTTGTTGCTCAGGCCTGAGGATTTCTGTGTTTATTTAGTATCAAAAAAGAGAGAAGAGAACAGAAATCGAACTTTAACTGTATTTATTTGAATTTATTTACCTTTACAAAGACTGCTCTTCTATTTGTAAAATTGCATGCTGCGTTTTATTGCAGTTATTTGTTGCCTGGATAAGGGGCACATTATGCACCTTACATTTTTTTTAAACCTTCATTCAATTTTATCAAAGCAATAAAACATAACGTAGATCAATACTATTGTAACAAAGTTACACTTGAGGCAGTATACTACAACTGAGTTGCCTGGTCATTCTCCACAGGATGGGCTGCATCTACCTCATTTTGACGGTAGGCGAAAATGGCTTATATAGATACATACAGCATGTGTTGCATTCCTTTTAAGGCTTATTGAAGGCTTTTAGTTTTTGTACCCTAAGAAAAATGTGTTTATTTGGTCCAATAGGTCTCAATATTTTGTCTTTTTGACAACTTGTTTTGCGTGTCTTTTGGTATTAATCACTGCAAGCAGAACTCACACACAAGCGTAGATAGCGTAAGAGACCTGCGATTATCATAACAATCAGCAAGACATTGACAGAATCTCTCCTTTTCGGCAGGGGATAATCGCCTGTTGCAGTTACTTGAGTCCAATACCAGGAAGCGGGCAAAACTCTAGTAGTCTGTTGTGCAACTTGAATGAATTCATTTGATCCTCTTACATCATAAACTGCTCACAAAATAAAACAAAAACCGTAACGTTGATACAGACTGCGGGAATTTAGACAGCTCTCTTTCAACAAGTGCAAGTTTTCTCATGACAGTTACGTAAGAAATACTAGAAACACGCGCCCACAAAAAGTAGAGGACACGTGGAGACTGACAGACGACGCCCACTGCCTCATCCAATCAAAAGCGCCGGAATGAAGCATTCACGTTTGATTGACACCTAAAGAACAAAGCTTGATTTAAAACAACTTTTAAAGCTGTTTTAAAGTGACAGTGTGTGACAATTCACTGCTAAAGGTGAGCATAACTGATAGCTAGATTTAGTCAGATCTGGTGTAAAAACCTAAAATTAGCGGCTAGAGGAAAAAGCTACTAAAAAGACTTCCAAGAAATCGCTTTAGATACAGGGAACTTTTGACAATAACAATAGCAGCTAGCGGAAAGCCATAGTCTGTTCGCCAAATGGCATGAGTGACTAGAAGGAAACAGTTGAAAAAATGTCATAAATGTTGCCAAAAATAACAGAATCACGGGACTCTGAGACATTTGCTTGCATGAGCAGCTGTGGAAGGCAAGTGACACTGAAGGACGAAGCATGGGGTGGCATGTTAGCTAACAATAATAATAATAATAATAATAATTTCCTTGTATTGTCATTCTGTGTAACAATGTACACAGAACGAAATGTCGATTGCACCTGACCCGTTGTAGCGAGCCGATGCAGCCGCAGCCAACAGAGGGCGCCGCCGACCACTTGCTAACCATAGCCTCCAGGTAATTGGCTAATGTAAGTGGCTAGGGGAGGAAACAGTGAGGTGGAGTCGATGACCAGATGTGAGAGACAAGTGATACAAAACAGTGGCCATTCGAAAAAAATGCATAAATTAGCCGCATCATTGCATAAGCCGCAGTGTTAAAATCTTGGGAAAAAAGACGTGGCTTATAGTCCGGAATATGCAGTCCTTTTGTTGGTCTAGGCCTCTAGGGCATTTTGATTACATGATGGCTTTTAGATAAACTTTTAAGTTGAAAAAGATTTGCGCATAATGTAGGTTTGGTTAAGCTGGTTTACGACTATGTACAACTCAGACCACACCGTCATTGAAGCACAGGCAGACACAAGCACACAAAAGGGGCGGGGCGACTGTTTAGCCAATTAGAATGCAGGAAACAATGCACGATGAAAATCCGCTAAGTGTGTAACCACAAAACAGCAAGGAATTACTGTATTGTAAATATCATTTTTTGGGGGGGAGAAGAAAGTTCCACATACTTGTGGTGGCGATGCAGTCAAAGCCGACAAAGGCGTAGAAGCAAGTAGCTGCACCGGACAGGATGCCAGCGAGTCCGAAGGGAGCAAAACCGCCTTCCCCAAATTCTTCCTCGACCCTATAGAAGACAAATTATATTGACAAAGGTGCACTTGATGGTGACGCGCCGTTTGGGCAAGCCAGCCTCCTACCTGCTGCCGTTGCTGTTGTTGACGAAGGTAGTGAAGTTGTCCAGCGTGAGGTTCCAGTTGTTGGTGTCTCCCTTGACGAAACCAGAGATAATGACAAAGCCCAAAACCACCAAGTTGATGCCGGTGAAGATCTTGTTGACCAGCGCTGACTCGCTCACGCCAAAAGCCAGCAAACCTGAACATGCACCATTCGCCGTTAGTTCATAGTTAGCATTTAGTTCTCTTCAGTAAACAAAAAAATACATTTCTTATTTCTGCCACTTTATTATGTTGACGTGGTGAGCCTCCACAGTTTCTGCCCTTCCCTCATTTGCCAACACTAGCATAGTATGGCTACATTTAGGTGTGGGTGATGATATTTAAAAAGTTTGCAGCAGTGACTGACATGGCCTCAGTGTATATTAACATCAATGAATTCCTTAGCTGCATTAGCATCTAACATAACTGAATAAATCCTTAGCGACACAAGATTTGGCTAATCTCTACATGGCTAGCTAGCATGGCACTATACCTACCTGCATTAGCGACAAATGAAACTGAAGAAACCCTTAACAACACAAGCATTAGATAATCTCTACGTATGTAGCTAGCATAGCCCTATCCTTATCTGCACTAGCAACTAGTGAGACTGACGAAAACTTTAGCAAACATTAGCATTGGCTAATGACCACACAGCGAGCAAGCTAGCTTGGCACTATCCCTAGCCACATGAGTGACTAGCATCACTGAATAAAACCTTAGTAATAACATAACTTTGAGGGTCCTCCAAAAAGCAAGCCACATTTGTATTTAGAAACCGTAGAGACAACCTGAGGTGACAATTACATTAGGTAGTGGCCCACAGCTGGCTAATTATCTTGGTTAATATCCAAACAGCTAGCTAGCTTCTTCACTATCCACAGCCGCAAGGGCGACTAGGAACACTGAAAAAAACGTAGCCAATGTCCACACCGCTTAGCAGCACCACAAAGTTTTGTTTCTGTTTTTTGGCCCTGCCTAACGAAACAAATCTTGTGATTCCAATTAGTGTTTCCTCACCTGTGAGCAGGAGCACCAGAATAAGTGCAAAGAGGTCCGGGTACTCGGCTAGCACGTTGCCGGGCACCTTCATGGTCATGGCAGCTTTGAAGAAATCCGATATCTTTTGCTCCACCAGGTTGTCAAAAGTGGAGCTCCAGGCCCGGGCCACGCTTGCCGTGCCTGCCAAAAAATGCCCATTAAATGCCCTGCTATAAGCTAAGTAGGGCTGCGACAATTGTTCAGTGTTATTGAAAACAAAATCGATAATAAAAAACAGTCGAGAATGAATTGATTGAGCGACAATTGAACGAAAACGGAGTCTGACAAGGCTCGATAAGATTCTAGTAACATTCAAGCCAATTTGATTTTGATGACATGTGTAATTTTATACACATATACTTTGCTCAAAGAGCTTGAGCATTAGGCCAGATGGTATCTGAAAGACGTATTTGAAATTAAATACATGCAGTTTCAAGAAAAAACGTCAATTGTTAAAATTTTAAAAATTTCGTTAAAACAATTTTATATCAGTTCATTAGTTAGTACCAAATACAAATGTTAGGAATATGAGAAAACAAAGTGATTCAAAATGGGTATGAAATGTTTCACTTTTTCTGAGCAGAAACTAAGCATTTTAAGTGACAAACGTTAAATACGTGCAGCCATGCGTTTTTTTAAGATTTTCAGGAGGACCAAATTACTTCCCACAAAACCTTTCTCTATATTCAATTCAGAATGTCGTGAGCGTTGAAAAGACTTTGCAAGTTGTTGATACAACTCTATTTCAGTGGTTTTTGTACCACAAACAGGTTTAATGTCTGACAATATTCTTGCGGCCTAGCCCAATAATAACATCAACAATGTGGTACTGTGACTAAAAATAAAGTGAGGACTAAACTAGTGTTCAGTTTGTATTCGTAGCTGATTAAGCTTTGTACTGTACAGTAACTTCATCCTTCGGATTTCTTTAGCCTCATTTCTTCTTTTATTTGTATTATATGTTATATTCATGAACATTGAATAAACATCAGTGTACCCACGGGGCAATTACTGTTAATTTAATTGGGAATTGGTTGCATTTGATGACATTGAAACGGATTACACCCGTTTTACTTCATTTCAATAGGAAAACGTGTTTTTATATGCATTATAAAATGTCACTGCTGAATTTGAGGTACCACTCTATAAGAAAAAATATGACCTTATAGTGCAAAGAAAATCTGGAAATGTGATTAACCAGCCCCTCTTATCAACGTGAAGGACTCACCGATCACATAGGACAGGATGAGATTCCACCCGGTGATGAAGGCCCAGATCTCGCCCACTGTCACGTAGCTGTAAAGGTAAGCTGAGCCCGTTTTGGGCACGCGGGCGCCGAATTCGGCGTAACACAGGCCGGCCAACATGGACGATAGTGCCGCAATCAGGAAGCAGAGCACGATGGCGGGGCCGGCCTTCTCCCGAGCCACTTCACCAGCTAGCACGTAGACCCCGGCCCCCAGGGTGGAGCCCACCCCCAAAGCGATGAGGTCCAGGGTGGACAGGCAGCGGGCAAATCGGGTTTCCTCACCAGAAAAGTCCAACGCGCGACGGCGAAGCAACTTGGCACCGAATCCGGCCAGCTTGTTGGCCATGTTGGCTGCCACGAAGCGTGTGTGTGGGGGGGTCTTGACAGAACTGTGATTGACAGCAAAACTCTTGATGCGTCCCCCGAAGTAAACGTGTCCCCAAAGGCAAAGGAAAAGGCGGGTCACGCTATTTGGCGTTCTGCAAGATGGAAACAAAAGTTCACTTTCAAGTTTATGTGCTTGGCAGCAGGCAGCAGATTATTGCCATGGTTGCCTTGGCGACATGGCTAAGACTCTCATTGCCGGTTTCCTGCCAAGTTCTACACAGGGATTTATACAGAAACTTACAAGTGTTTTTTTGTTTGTTTTGTGTCCGAAATTGGCCTGACTAATTTCATTGGAGCACCAATTGAATCAGCTGCAAAAGTAGACAAGTTTTACTAATTTCAGCCTACTAAATGGGAACAAATGATACTAAACGAATTACATAAACAATAATTCAAAGCTATTGTTAGCACCCGATTTATGAAGGACTTTTTAATGAATATTTCGATATATGGTAGAATTTATTTCCATCAGTTGGTGTACTTGATTTTACAAGATGTTTTGCTTTCCTAAATCCAATCCAGCACCTGGACCTGAATGGAAAAACACTAGCATTAGTGGCTAGCAGCTGTGTACACTAAAGCTGCATGATTAACCGAAATCTAATTGATATGGCAATGTGATATACACTGTTTTTTCAATGACTTATAGTTCCATGTTTGTAAGTGATGGGAGTGTTTGGCCAACCAGAATTGTCACAGTTTGGGTTTTAACGACGCTGGCCAATGAGAGGCCAGTTTTAACGGCACCAACCAATAAAGGCTTGGCAAAGATTGCAAGCAGCACGCTATGCCTCACAGCCTTGTGTGAGTAGACAGCAAAACTTACAAAGCTACCCAGAAGAGGGCGCTGTTTTCTTAAAGCTGAAGCATGTCACAAAAATTAAGTATTCACAAAAAAAACTTAACAAAGAAGTTGCACTGTTTAAATCCAGGCTAAAACACACTTATATTCTATAGCTTATGAATGACCTATGTTTTATGTTGACAATGTCTGCTGAAGTCCTTCACCATCTTGTATAGTCACATTGCTAACTTCTTCATTACGATCAACTATCTGCCCGATAAAGTCTATTCAGAATGAGACTTTCCATAAATTTGTAGCTCCGCCTCTATTAGCAAGAGCATTCGTTGCTAGAAGGCAACTTGAAATCCAATTCCACCTCAACACATAAACACGGCGTCGGCCTTTAAACTGTTGCACGGGACAAGGTATGGGAACACCGCGGCCAGTGGGGGGAATGCAAATCAACAAAGGACAAGACAAATGTATCAGGATATGGCTTAACAGCAACCCGACGAAAACACGGATCACATACACAAATAAAAATAAAGCTATAACAATTAGTTTACGTTATCGACAAAAATCGATAAAAGAAACCGTCTACAATACATTTTTAATTTATTTAATTGTTGACTATTGTTGCTATACATGTTTTTCCAACAGAAAAAGGCCTTTACATATGAATTTAATCCCTGATGAGTCTTGCATGTGCAATAGCTAAAAGCTCTTTCTGGAGTGGTAACAGAAAACTACAGAAATGGCGGCGTCAACATCATTTTAGCTGGGATATGATCAATAAAAAGACAACGTGAAAAGTTTGCAAAGAAGAAAAGTTTGCAAAGAAGAAAATCTTGCGTATCATGGCGGTACATCGGTGACGCACAAACAATCAAGAGCACAACAGACTATTGAACGAAATGGAGTGACTCGCGTTGGTAAGACTCAAGTAACATGCAAGCAAATACGGTTAGTACATTGAACAGGCCAGGGACCGTCAACTGTGGAGAAGGGCTGTCCAAAATTGCGTCCTCATTGGTGCCCCAGTGATTCATGCAGTTAAAGGATCCGTGAACCGTTTACCGTGATATTTTGCTACAGAAGACAGCTTGAGCGTTATGCCAGACTATGTCTGACAAACGTATTTATATTAAATAAACGCAGTCCGAAGAACAAACATCATGTGTTAAACCCGTTTGATATCAAACTTAATACATGTAATCGTCAAGTACTTTGGTAACAGACTTTGGAGTTGACCATTAAATGTTCTTCACAAAATGGACATATTTGTTTTATTTACTGTTCTACTGCTGCTAATGTGGTTAACAGGGATAACTAATTTTTACTTTATTTTAATTTATTATTTATTTGCCTGTCCTTAAAAAGAATGGAGATTTATGTCTACTGACCAAGCACCGCACCTAATTGCTTTCAAGATTTTTATTGTATATTTGAACAAATTGGATGGATGTTCATTAAAAGATGTATTTTTCACTGTACCCATTTTTCTTGTGTTCATTATCGTTTTCCACATCATGAAATCAACCTCATGCTAAATTTAAGAAAAAACAAAACGATTATTGAATTATTTGACTAATCGTTCCAATACTAGGTGACTGGTGAAATATTGATTTAGTCGTTAGTTGCAGCCCTTATTAAAACGTAACCATTCCCCTGCCTCAACCCATGGAATGGCGGATAGCATTTCAGCTAGACTAGCTAGGTCACAGTCGGAAAAACAAAAATGTCCTTGGATTGTGTCAGGTGGGAAAGCGTGACGAACGACGAAAGGACTCATGTGTAAAAATAAAACAAAGAACAGGCATGACCGAGCCGCCCCTTTTTTTGTTTACGTTCGGGGGCTCGCCCATCAGCTGATGTGCAAGCAGGGACGTGCAATGACGTGGGGCCGCGGCCCACTTGTGCCATAGGAAAAGTTCACGACCGCTACGGTATCTACCTGAAGGCCTCGACAAAACGGCTTGGCACCGGTCACATTTTGCGTTTTGGCTTTTGTCACTTGTAGATCAAGTTGCCAATTAATCACCCCCAAAAATTCCATAATTCAAATATAGGCGGTTTTAATTTCCCCAAAAAATGTATACAGGTTTCGTAAACCTTCTTTATGGCCAAATTTAAGCACTTTTTAAGGACTTTTAAAGCCAATTTTCCAATTTCTCCAGTACCAATAAAGAAGAAGAATTGAGTATTAATCAATCAATAAACCCTAGTGTTTGAGGTTACAGAGTCCTGCCTGTAGGGAAAGGAAACAAAACATTTGATACATCTAAGACCAATATGAAATAGCAACTATTATTCACTGAACAAGGCATAGAAAATGTAAATGAAACTGAGTTTATGTACCCCATTTCATTTGTTTTTGCTGCCGTTACCGTTTGGACTATGTTGTATGAAATGTTTGTGTTATTTTTCTTACTACCAAAACAGGGGCAGAAAAAATAAATGGCAAAGCGAACCAAAACAGGCTTTTCGGCGTCATTTTTATGCAGACATGGCAGAAATATAAAGCATTTACAAGCACTTCCCCTTAGATTCCAGCCCTTTTCAAACTTTGAAAACACAACATTAAAATTCAAGCATTTTCAAGGAATTTCAAGTAGAAACCCCGCTCATTAATACTGATTGTGTCACACCAAACCTAAAAATTCAGGTCAATCAAAGCATGTTTGGTAAGGGTTAGGACTGCTTCCTTTGAAATATACCATCTTAGGAGCAATGGTCTCAATTTTCACAAAACGTGTATCATCAGAAAGAAAATTTTAAAAGGATTCCAAATCTACCATTATCTTCAAGATCGGTGCATGTTAGTATTATGACCTTGTGATAAACATTGCGACCTTGAACCATATTTAGGGGTGGTTGACATATCAATATTATATCTTAAACAAGATCTTGACCTATAAAAATAGATCGTCTCTCTTTCTATTCTGTTCCAGCATTCCTTGGCACTGGATCTAGCATATAATTTTGCAAATGCAGACGCTAGCAGCATTAGCATCGCTGTGGTAGCTAGCCTAGTTTTAGCTGCTTGCATCACTCTGGCAGTTAATGTTAAATTATCAAAAAGCTCATGCTTGTATAACAGACCCTAACTTCTAATGCTAGCATGGTCGACACTGTGGGTGGCTCCTAATGCAAATGTTTAACTATCTAAATGTTAAAAGAATTTCACAATTCAAAGTAACTGTCCAGTGAATACATAGTTTGAATGAAATTTTAGTGTTTTTCTCAGAATATGTAAGAAAAATGTTGAGAAAGAGGCTAATTGGTGGCAAAACAATCCCAAAATGATGGTAATGAAGTCGAGATTGTAATTTTGCTTTGGAAAGAATCCTGAACTGATCATTTGTGCCGAATCGTCCAAATCAAACCCAAACTTTCTTCCATGCAAACTACACCTTTACAATGTAGCAACAGCTGCCGTGGACTCTAAGAGGATTACGTAGAAAAGAACAAACAACTTCACCTAATTATAACCCGTGCACACAATCCAAACGCATTGCATATACCGTCTTGTCGTCAATCAGAACACACGCCGACGTTATTAGAAAACAACAACAACCTCTGCAAGATCAATATTTTTTTGTTGAGGATAGCTCCGCCTTTCCATGACCTGGATTGGCCATGTTAATATTTACTGCAATTATACAAATTATTTATAAATATACTCATTTATATGGGGGCTACACATCGAATATGACAGGCTTATTTACAGCTTTTCATTTGGGATTTTTTTTTAATATCGAACACATTTTTATAAGGGCGGATAGGATAGGGCTGCACCGATTCGTCAGCGATTGTCGACCAAAATCAAAGATAGAAATAGTAAACAATTATTTCGGTTAACGACTGCGGAGAGGTACATATGTGCAATAGCATCTCTGTCTCTAGTGGTATCATTAACATGCAGAAATGTTGATGTCAACATCAAGTACATGTACCAAAACTTCTTAAGTTTATCAGCATTTTAGCCTGGATTCGGCCATTAAGAGACTTCTTTCAAAGGAAGCACATTGGACAGTTTGCACAAACTAGAGTCTGACTCGCATCGGTAAGATTTGGAAACATTCAAGCCAAAACGGTTTTTGTGACATGCATTTTACAGTTTGTACGCATATATTACCCTATAAAACCACCCTTAACACACACTGCACAAAAAACTGAAAGTCTTGCAAACACTACCTCATATAGATGTAGAATTGCATTATGCCTTTGCTTACTTTGCACAATGTTGCCTATTTTGCACTACTATGATCCCAAAACTGTATGTAAACTCCCAATGTAAAAATCTTCTGCCTGTACATGCCCACACTTTCTTGTGTAAATATTGTGTAAATTATCTTTTCTTTCTTTTTTTTTTAATCCTCTTAGTAAAATGTGAAACTGGAGTCCCACGTCCAATTTCGCTGTCACAATATGTTCAACCCAGTTTGTAACAATGATAATAAAGGTATATTCTATTCTATTCTATTCTAAAAGCGAGTATGAGCATTATGCTGGACCATGCCTGAAAACCATATTTCAAATGAAATGCATGCAGCCCGAACATCAGTTGTTAAAATGTTAAGAACTACAGTCAACAGTTGTTAAAACCATTTGATTTTCTAACTGTTGAATTATTTTTTCACAGACTTCGCAGTTGATAACTGAATGTACTTCGCAAAATGCACATAGGCCTACTATTTGTTTTTTTTACTGTTCTGCTAATGAGCCTGTTTTTTTGTTTACTGGAATCAAGTTTTTTATTTATTTGCCTGTCCCTAAAAAATGACAAGAGGTTTATTTATGTATTTAAACTGTGTCTAATTGGTTTTAGATAGGGCATTTTTATTGAATTTTTGTACGACTCGGCAGTATGTTCAAGAAAAGTTCTATTTTTCATTTGAACCATTTTTCTTGGGTTTATAATTTACTAAATTTAAGAAAACTAAATAATGATCCCACTATTCGACTAATCGTTTAAATAGTTGGTGACTAGTCGACTTTCAAAATAGTCACTAGTCGCAGTCCTAACGGCAGATATTAAAATAAAACCAATCAATCAATATTTTTTCTTCTGGCCCCTCTGCCAAATTTTAGAACCCAATTCGACTCAAAAGCCCCCCCCTCCTGTCTAATCCAAACGTGGAAAAGAACACCGTGTTCACTGGCCCACAAAGACTAAACAACTGAGGGAAAGCACCAATTTGACCTTGAATAACCTCAGAGAGGGTGGATTAGAACCCTCACATATGCTTTCTGGGGCCACCCTTTGAGCCACAACGTATGTTTGTGTGTGTAGTGACGCTCCAGCTTATCGTAAGGGCTCGGCATGTTTGCACAAGGGCGCCCTCGGTTTTTGAACTTGCGGACGTGCCGAGAGCTTGACTGCCGGACTCGAACCGGGCGACCCTTTAAGTCACCTGGCTGGAGAAAAAGTGGGGAGTGGGGGATAGTGCTCTCGCCGGGAGATGGAATGTGACCAAAGAAAGACTAGAGGACTTTTTCCCACGATTTATGACCCGGAAAAAAAGGAAAAGGAACTTAGTGTCTTGAATAAATTGACCCGGGTGAACTGATCCACTCTTACCTTTACTTTATGACAGCTTTCAAATAATAATAAAAACATATTTTCATATTTACACGGAACAGCAGAGAATATAAATAGCGGCTTGAGGCGAGCGGTTGCCCGCAGCCAAGGGGCTAACATGAATAGCAAGAGAAGGAAACAATGGAAAAACATGTGTGACGACTGAATGGCAAGACTCTCGAGCTCAACTGCGCGGTAAATGGCTGTTGCGTGCTAAAAACAGCACCAAGAAGCGCTACCTTCGCAATATGGTCCCTCATGCTTCTTTAGTAGTAAAATGGCGGACAAATGTGTCTGTTTCTAAAAGTTGTGCAGTATCATTAGACATTTCTTAACGTCCAGTTAATGTGTTTTAGCTTTTTATTTGAATCAACAGTGTTTTATTTAAAGGAATTAAGTAGTTATATACCGCTATGGGTCACTGTATAATAACCACTAGTTCTTTATAGCAGTGTTTCTCAACTGGTGGGTGGGGACCCAAAAGAGGGTCACAGACCGGTTTTCAGTGGGCCTTTGCCTTGGAAAAATGTTAAAAGGGGAAAAAAAAGGAGGGTCAATTACACTCCTTAGCAGCAGATAGCGGTAATCCCCTTCTTAATTTATTTTACGGGTGCAGTCAATCAGTGCCATCTTAGTCTTGTTTGAGAGAATCACATCTAATTCTATTGTTATTTTGTTGGATTTATTTCCTTTTTCTGCCCATAATAATGTGTCCTCAAAAGTTAGTGTAAAGGGGAGGGAAAAAAAGTGGAAAAACAGTGACAAAAACGATCGATTCGAAGAAGTTAAGGATTAAGAAATACACAAAAATTTTGAAACGCTGCTAAACGATTTTAAAATGTTATATTCTAGGCTTTTTACCATTGTATTAATCTTTATCGTCTACATACAGTAATTCTATATTTTGTATTGGTTAGGTAAATGATTTAGAATACTTTTTATTTCTTTTAGGATGTTGTTATTTTAAAGAGGTTTTAGGCGTGTTGGCCTAGATCCATTGCAGGCTTATGTGCTAGTATATACGGTACTTAAATTTGGTTGGGTTTTGCTGGTCATTTTGTTTTTGAAAAACAAAAAGGGGAAATATATTCTATCAGTATATTTTTCTTGATATGGGTCACAGATTGTCATTAGAGTGGAATGGTGGGTACGGTACTCAAGTCGGACCAGTTGAGAACCACTGCATTAAAGCACATCGGTTGGATACCAGGACCATGTTTGGCAAAGTTAAGACGGTTACCAAAAATCAAGGTGGGGCTCCTCGGCTTAAAAGAATATTTGAGAATAGTATGCCTGGTATGGCATGGTAATTGAGAATGAAGAAAAGTAGACATGATGTCTGTGAGCCGGACAAGAAAGATGCCAAAGCAGCAGGACTGGCTGCTTAGCAGCCATTGCTTCACTGGGAAAACTACAGCGTAACTGCTTTTTCATGACTTTTAGTTCATTGGTTCTCAACTGGTCTTACTTCAGGACCCACCATACCACCCTTATGACAAGCTGCGACCCAATTCAAGAAAAAAAGTCCACTTCTCAAATTTATCGAATAAGAGGATTTAGCAGATTAAAGCAGAGATAATAATATAATTAACTATTTTTTAAAAAGGCTTCAAGTATCGTATACAATCGCATATAAGCCTACATTGCATACAAGCCAACCCCTAAAACCACTTTAAAGTAGCCACATACTAAGATAAGTTAAAAATATTATTAAAAAGTGTACCTAGATATTGATAATTATTAAAATATGTAGGTAATAAAGATTAATATACTAATATAAAGCTAAAAAGATAACGTGTTTAAACATTTTACTGTAACTTCCAGCAGAGACCTGTACATTTATTTGTATTTCGCAATTGTTATTGTCACTATTTACCACGTTTCTTTCCCCTGTTCCCAACTTTATTGTGACCCATTATTATAGGCAGAACAGAAAATAAAATCCCAATAAAATGAGATGTGGTCCCTCTCAAACACGCTGATTGACTGAACAAGTAGAAGAAATCGCGGAGGGCATTGTCGCCATCAACTGTTAAGGAGTCTAATTGACCCTCCGTTTTTTCTTCTTCTTAACATTTCTTTGCCAAGGCCCACTAGTTGAGAAACACAATCTCATCTGGAAATATACTACACTACTACGACGGATAACAATTAACTCTAGTGCCGTAACAATAACAATCAAAATATATATTAAAAAAAAAAATCACTTCCTGAAGAGAAAAAAAAGGTGCGGTTGGTGTTGTTCCTCTTGCAAAACCTGCTTGAGTTCTTGGACGACTTGACTTGAAATGAACACGATGGTTTAGAAATGAGAGTTTGAACATGCCCCAATTAAACACAAATACCGAGCTACTGTGGACTCTTTAAAAGCGGTTTATGGTCGTGATATGTGGCATTCGAAGCCTTTTATCGATGAATTGGGAGGAACAGGGAATTAGAACACGCCTTGAGTTAACTTCCCTGCATAGCAACCCAATGACTAAGTTGCACAAAGGGCATGAAAAAAACGTAGACAACTCATTTGCAATCTAAAAGTATGTCACCTTTTTGAAGCCATTTTAATGATTTGCACCAAGGGCTTCTTGTTTGATACTTGTTTCTAAAATATCTCGTGTTATTACTCTGTTACGATTATGTTACTAGCTTCTAATTACTATAAGTAGGGTTGGAATAGGCTCAGTAAACCACTAAATAAGCACAAAAAACTGAACAAATCATTTCCGTACAACCACCACTGTAAATATGCACATATCAATGATATATATTTTATTATGTTTAGTGTATGTTTTACTCTGAAGAAGTGGCCCTCCAATTGAATATACATGTTTGTTCGCTGTTATTAGTGTCAATAAATTTGTTCAAACCAAAAAGTAATGACAATAAGGCAATTCATTCATTCATTGATTCAATTATTCTTTCAAAACGATCTTGCTTTTGTTTGCAAAAAACGCATTCATGCATATCTTATTTTTGCACAATGTTACTGCTTAATGTCATTCCATTATTTTATTGTACTATTGTGCTGACCCTTTGCGAACAGAGTGAGGATAAGCGGTTCAGGAAATGAATAAAAAATGGAATATGGTTCTGATGCACTTGCAACAAGATTGACAAATCTTGCTTTTTTTCTATTAAGTATTTTATGACATGTCTATTCTGGAGTGCCACGTTTACTGTAGTAGTCATTGACAACATTAAATCGAAGAATTCATATATTTTGATAATAATGATTAGACATGGCACTCCAGGGTAAACATGTAATAAGACTTTAAAGAGAAAAATAAGATAAAAGACTGTCAGGATAAATAGGCAAAAATATTTACAAATTGGTGCTTAGAGAATTGCCTAAATTATAGTAATATTGCAATGAAAGAACAGTACATTGAAATTAATCACAAATCTCAAGACACTAAGTGAATTATTTATCATGCCTAATTTCCTAGAAAATCACAATCACCCGCGGACTGGCAAGCTATTCTCAGAACCGGTCCATGGGCGACTCGCGTTCTTAGCGGGCCCGCGGACATCAGCTTGGTGACCAGTGTGACGTCACAGCTGTCCGTGTTGAATGTTAGACTTTAGGGCTGGTATGAAATTGAATCTTCCGAGGTCATTTTCCGAGTTCTGAGTAAATTTAAAACATAAGTTTATGGTAGGAATAAGTAGAGATTAAATTATAAGAATTCACACCAAAAAAAAAATTATCAAATAGAGAGGAAATGTCGCGGCTGATGCAACACGCGCGTGGTGTCGACTCCAACGTTCTTCAAAAGGATGAGTCAATTTTATCACAAGGAAACGGTTCACCTTGACGTACAAAGGTTAAATTAACGTATACGGACGTTTTTTAAAAATGTTTACTTACGTTATTTGATAATTGGTTCAAGAGTTTGACAGCGACACAAATAGTAGCAGCTAGCGACGTGGCTGCCTCCGACTCCAGTTGCTGCGTTGCGTTTGAGGTTACCAAAAAAGCGCAGGAATTTCCTATACTAGTCGTAAAAAACCCAAGAAAACGCCCCCCTTAAACTTGAAGACAAATTAACCTTTTGAGGTTGAATTTACAAGACCTCAACAAACAGCGACTACATCGTACGTAACCACAAAAGAACTCGCGCTTTGTCGGTCGATTCGCTCTACGGTGTCGTATAATCCTATATTACGAGGCTTCTGTCAAGTCGCATCAACGTCATTCGCGCTTTACTACTACTACACTAGCAGTAAGGCATTATTTTCTTTGTTGTTGTTGTTGTTTGAAATTCTATCAATAATTTGAAAATAATAATAAAAACCATATTTCTAAGAAAAAAAAATCTTAAAAAATAATCGCTAAACAATGCAGGACTCACAATCATAACGTTTACATCGTTTGTGACGTCACCAACGTGCCCGCTCAAAATAGTGAATTAAAAGAGGCGGACGTCAACGATAATAAACAAAAAATGAAAAAAACAATAACACGTATTAATTATAGTAACCATCACAATGAGCGTACTCTTGAAAAAAGACAACAGTAATCGATAGGAATTAAACGATTGCGTCAGACAGCTTGGGGTGACCGCCAAAATATTTACATGTTTTCCACAATAAGAGCTACATTTTTGAAATATAAAATGTAGTTTTCTTACCTTGAAGAGCAGGGATAAAAAGTGCAAAAGAGCTTGATAACGAAGAGTACAGTACTGCTAGCTTGCTGATGAAATATCTCGCTCGTTCGGTCCTTGCATGTGCTTTTGATCCTCTAGGTAGGGGGAGGAGGGGGTGTGTGTAAACAAAGTGATGTCACGAGGGCGGGGCTTTCATCGTAAAGTAAAACATTTTTTTAAGAGAAAAAGGAGACGAAATATAATCCAAAACAATGAATTTAGAAGATAATAAAATAAAAATGAAATAAAAGATAATAAAAGTGCAGCTTTATAATATGTTACCGTAGTAGTATGCCCATATAAGGAAATCAGTTACAAGCCCCGCCCTCTTTTGAAGACGCCTATGTTTGCAGCGTTTTTTGTAGCACAAGAATGGATTAAGAATGAATTAAGAAGCAATGCATGGACATTTCCCCCTTTCCATTCAGTAATTAAAAATATATTTTGGAAAAGCGTTGCTGCTAATTTTCCATTGCACAACTCAATGCAATGCAGAATACATGCGGAGATTATAATTCATGCGTTTGTTACCTCCCGTCTCGATTACTGTAATGCCCTACTCTCCGGTCTCCCAAAGTCCAAAATCAAGAGCCTTCAGCTGGTACAAAATGCTGCAGACAAGAAAGACTAGAAAGTTTGATCACATTACCCCGATTTTAGCTAACCTGCATTGGCTCCCTGTTAGCTTGAAATATGATTTTATGGTTCTGTTGGTATTATACAAAATCATGTTCCGATCTGGACCCTTTGCTCTGAAAATGCTGGTCTACTAGTGAGCCAAAGAGACAAGAAGAGAACCGCAGGTTCGAGGGCGTTCTCCCTGATATTCGATTTGCAACCTCAGTTGAACTGTTTAAATCTACGCTTAAAACACACTTCCATTCTGTAGCTTATGAATGAACTCTATTTCCTGTTGACGATGTATGCGTATTAATTGTTATTACAACATCCATTGCAGCCTGGTCATCCTAGAAGGGGGATTACCTCATGTGCGGTCCCTTCTCAAGGTTTCTTTATTCTCCTCATGTTGAGGTTTATGAGTTTTTCCTTGCCCTCATGTACGTTTTAGATCAGGGGGATGGTGTAATGATAGTCTGTGGTTTGCAATAATCTGTGGTCTGTGCAGCCCTTTCAGACTTTTTGTGATGAAGGGCTATACAAATAAACATGACTTGATGTGACTATTTAGCTTATGTCCCTTTCCTATATCGTTTTTTTCTTTTAAGCACTTCATGAATATTTCATTGTGAACACCATAAACTACATCAATGACAATAAAGACTACTCATTTTGCTTTGTTTTCTTTTTCACCCTATTTTATTTTTTTTATTTTTTACTCTACAGTATTTACATTAGCACAAATCAGTCAAATATTTTAAGAGCTATTTATCTGATGTCAGGGATAAAATATTTCCTAAAATTACCCCAATGTTATATCATCTGTTATAAAATTAGCTAAATTGTCTTAGTTTACTTGAGGAATAATTTGAAAAAGTTTTAAAACAGGCAAAACTGCCCTAAAAAGGTGCTTGAGTGGCAGAAAGTACTGCTCATTTTAAATTTTTGGGAGTTTATTTCACTGATTGATTAAAAAAAAATTTTTTGCAGTGTTGTGTTCAATTGCATGCATTCATGTTTTTTTTTTAACTTTATCTATTGTAAAATATTTCTTAAATTGACCAAAATTTTCTGTCATCTGTCATAAAACTAGAACAATTGTTTTAGCTTACTAAAGAAATCCCTTTTTAAAAAGTAAAATTAAGGAAAATTTTTGCTTCAAAAGTTTCCTCAAATGGCAAAAAATATTGCTAATTTTAGGGATTGATTTGCATATTTTACAAAATTATTATTTTCTAAAAAAATAAATTATCAAATGCATCACCTTCCTTCATTGCAGTGCTACGTTCAAGTACATATAATAAATGTTTTTTACTTTGTAGTAACATGGGAAAAAATCCTTAAAGTCAGTCAAATATTTTAAGGACTACTTCTCTGATCTTTTTAAAAATGATAGTTAAAAAGATCAAAAACTTTTGTCCGAAAATTGGCAGTGGGCAGCTCCACGCAACTCTAGACATAATTATGGAAAATTCAGAATTAATGGAAAATATGGCCCCCGCCCACTGTTTTCGTTTTGTAGCCCCCACAACGTTGAAAATTAGCAAACACAAACTGTTTCTTTCCCCATTCCTTCATTTTGCAGCAACGCCCCGTTTGTCCTTGCGCGACCTGGCTGTTCTTTCGATTTATTTCCACTTTATCAAGCTAACTCCCCCATCGTTTTCTCTACAAACACCAACGTCATTGCATGGCGCTAGTAGCGCTAACCAAACACAAGCTAATCTCTGCCTTTGGACTGCTGTGCCCATCATGCGTGTCCGCTTTCATTTCTCAGGACCGCTTTGTGTTGCAGGTTGTCCTTAGAATCTTTTGGGGAGGTCACACGTATCATTCCTTGTTTTTTGTTGAAGTGGCAGTGCGTATTTATTCACCACTTAAGAGTCATTGTCGTTAAAATGGAGCTGAAGCGTGTGAATTGGAAGAAAACTCACCATGAAAGCCAGAATGATACCACTTCTCCTTCCAGATTTGGGAAATTTACGCAAGCATTAGTACATGAAAGTTGGTCTTAATCCCTGCCGGTAACAATAAAAGACCAAGCAAGATGGATACACCTGGAGCATCTGAAAAGAGCCAATATCTAGAGTTGGTCAGAGCTGGAGGAAGTTTCTAACTTCAGCAGCCAGTGGGAGAAGCTACTAAAAAGGCCAGTAAAATATTCCAAGAGCACAGAGCAGCAAACGATAACAGTAGCAGTTAGCCGCGAGCCATAACCTGCAGCCCACTAGCTAACTTGAGTGACTTGAGAAGGAAACAGAAAAAAAGTAAAGATGCCTAAATGACAGGGCCTGGCAATCATTACACGCAGAGCACACCTAAGGAAGGACAAAGCAAGTTTTATTTTTGGGGAGCTGCTAGCAATTACATTAGCAGCTAGCAGCAAACCATAACCTGCAGCCAATTAGCTAACAAGAGTGACCAGAGAAGGAAACTGTGAGAAAAAGTTGGAGAATGCCCGGATGACAGGACTTGGCAACTATCGCTTATAGGGCAGAACTCTGGAAGCACAAAGCATGCTTTATTTGCATGGGGCAGGTGACGATTTCAATAGCAGGCTAGCTGCAAGACATAATCCGCAGCCAAGTAGCTAACACGGGTGACCAGAGCAGGAAACAGGGAAAAAAGTGGAAGATGGCTGAATGAAGGTACTTGGCAACTATCGCATGTAGGTTACAGCTGTGGAAGGACAAACCTAGCCTCATTTACATTGAAAAGCTAACAATAGCGACTAGCGGTGAGACATAACATGCAGCTAAGTAGCTAACATGAGTGACTAAAAAAGGAAACAGTGGAAAAGGCTGGTAGATGACTTAATGACGGGATTTGTCAACTATCACATGCAGGGCACAGCTGTGGAAGGACAAAGCAAGATTTACTAATAGGGAGCATCTAATACCTACTATAGCGACCAGCCGCAAGTGACTACCAGGGGTCCCTATATAATGCACACTTGTGCTTGAAATATATACAGGTAATAGTAGTATTCCTCAACTGATGGTTGGGGACCGAAAGGTGGGTTAACACGAGTGACTAGAGAAAGAAACAGTGGAAACAGGTGAAGGATGCTTGAATGGCAAGACTTGGCAATTATCGCATGCAGGGCACAGCTTTGGAAGGACAAAGCAAACTTTATGTACACAAGGCAGATGACAATACCGTTAACAGGATAGCTGCGAGACATACTCTGCAGCCGAGTGTCTAACAGGTGTGACTAGAAAGGGAAACAGGGAAAAAGTGGGAATTGCCTGAATTAAAGGACTTGGCAACAATCGCCTACAAGGCACAGCTGACAAAGCAGCTAGCAATTACAATACGAGCAAACAGCGAGCCATAGCATGACAAGAGTGACTAGAAAAGGAAACGGTGGAAAAAATGTGAAAGGAAAGTTCCCTGAATGACAGGATTTTGCAACCATCGCATGGCCTGTTTTTGCTTAATATTTGAGTAAATACTGTTTTGTTTAAATTAAATATTTTTACACCACCAGGGTTCGCTACATAGCACGCACAAGCTTGCGATGCATTAAAGCAGAATTCTGCACAAGGGCTAGTGATTTGAAATTATTTGATTTTTCAAACGCAAGTACAGTGGAACCTCGGTTTTCGAACGCCTCTCAGTTCGAACAAATCGGAGTCCGACCAAAAATTTCGAGAAATTCTTGCTTCGCTGTTCGGTCAAAAAATCGGAGTTCGAACGCCGGTAATGCGTGAGTGCGTACGCTAGGGTGCGATGCTGAGCGGCGTACGAGTGTAGATCGCTTTTTTCGTGACCGACTGTTATCGCGGGCGGACGTGCTTTGTTTTGCTTTCGCTTTTAATATAGGTGTACGAAGTGTTTTAGCCCCTAATTATGCCTCCGAAGAAAGTCAGTGCAAACAGCAAAGTTGCTACAGGTGAAAAAAGAAAAGTAGTGCGTACAACTATTGCATTTAAGAAAGAAATAATAGCACCACCGTCCACCTGCGCCTTCTGCTGACCACCACAAAGGTAAGAAATCCTATTCATAATTCTTTTCTTTATCCTTTATTTTATTTTTACACGTTCATGTTAGCGTAATCTTTCGTACGGAAGATTACGATAACACGAACGTACGTTTAGCCTGGGTTAGCATTATGTTTACGTTGATCATTCAAAGTAAACACTCAGGGTGTTGGAACGGATTAAAACGATTTACATTATTTTTAATGGGAAAAATGATTTCGGTGATCGAACAAATCGGTTTTCGAACAGGGTTCTGGAACGGATTATGGTCGAGAACCGAGGTTCCACTGTAGTGGTGAACCATTAGAATGCTGCTACCCCTATTTATTCCTTTATAAATGACAGTATGTTCTCCCATATGCTTATTTTCGGTAGCTAAAAAAATCCGGTCCCCTTTCTTATGAATGGACAGGAAGCTGTGAAATCAAACGAGAGACACAATGCATGCGCAGCGTAAACCAAATAAACGGCATTTACACGGAAAACGCCAAATTCCAAACTCAATTGTGTCCAATTATAGTCACATCACAAGATCTCGATTCCTGGGACGACTTTAATCCACCTGCAACGTAATCCCCCGCAGCGAAAGAGCAACAACAGGAAAAAGGAGCTTTGAGATTTTCATGTGTAGCAAAACAAAAAGAGGCAGTGTTGCACAAACTCAAGCGTCTACTCGTATGTATTGTGATACTTTCTGCCTGCCATTGGCCGAATCATGAAAACAGAGATTGTTGGACAAGGTTACAAACCTCTCCTAGAGAGAGAATGCATATGTGAGAGCAAAGCAAGCATGTACTTAAATGAACAGTGTGTAAAATAATGGCTAAGTAGTAGTGAACGATGAGAATGCTATGACCAGTATTTGAAACAGGGGTGTCAAATTCATTAGCTCAGGCGCCAAATCCGTGATTATACCGGGTTTATATAAGGCTAGGCTACAAATGGGAGGGGGGGAGGGTGGTGGTCATAATTCTAATAGGTTAAAGAGAAAGAAAGAGAGAGAAAAAGAGAGAACAAAGAGAGCAAATGAAAAAAGAGGGGATGAATGGGAAACAACAAAAGAGAACAAAGAAAGAAAATTAGTTAAAGAGAGAGAGAGAAAGAATTGAAGAGAGAAAGAAAGACAAAGATAACCTGAGAAAGAGAAACATAGAGAAAAAAAGAGGAAAAATAGTTAGAAAAAGAAAGCAAGAGAGAGAGGGGACGAGAGAGAAAAAGAAAGCAAGAAAGACAGAGGAAGAGAAAGAAAATAAAAGAAAAAAGGAGAGGAAGAAAGAGAGTAAGAGAGAACGACAACAGAGAAAGAGGCAAAGCGAGAGAGAGAGAAGGAGGGAAAGAGAAGAGAGCAAATGAGAGAAAAAAGAGGAAAATAGAAGCGAAAGATAGAAAGAATGGGAGACAAAAAGAGAGAAAAAGAAAGAAAATAGAGAACTAGAGAATGGAAAAGGAGAAAGAAAGAGAAAAAAAGAGGAAGGTTAAGAGAAAGACAGAGAGAGTAGGGCAACTAGAGAAAAAAGGCAGAGAAAGAGAGAAAGAGAAAATAAAATAAGAGAAAATAAAGCAAAATAGAAAAAATGAGAGACACAGAAAGGGAGAGAAAAAGAGAGAGTGACAGAGTGAAAGAGAAGAAAGTGAAAGAGAGAAAAATACACCTCCTGTTGCTTTGGGAGCGGCACCTTGCTTTGGCGACATCAAGTGTTCACATTTAAAACTGCAACTCGTTTTACTTTAAACGTCTTGCGGGCCGGATCTAAGTTCATCAAGTAGTGTACTACATAGAGGTTTTGTGGTTAATTTGAGGTTTGAGTTAAAAAATGGTGAAATCGTACTACTTGCGTTATTTCGTGTCCCTTCCTGTTCCTTGATCTGGTTGTCATCAGTAGTTTCACACAATGGCCGACAGGACCGAGTGCCTTTTCGAATCTATCTCCATGTTGAACAATTAACAAGGCAAGGCGTACATTTCTAAAAGTGTAAATATAATGCATACCTGTCAGCCTCCACGCCCTTACAAAATGTAGTATTTTCCCTTACGAAATAATCTTACACCATATTTTTTTTCCAAACGTGTTTATTTATGTAGTTTAACATGCTATATTGTACATGTGTTTTGTTATATCATATAAATTGTTAATTAAGATTTTGTTGTGAGATACTGAGTTGTTCGACATGAATGAGGTTTATTATAAAAAAAGTTCAAAAATGAAGTAGCTTGTACATTCACTGTAGAAGGAAAAAATACATGCAAATATAATTAAAAAGAATAATACATTTTCCCATTCAAATTATTAATTCATTTTCTGCATTAAATTATTGTTGGTAATATACTGATTAAAGGGATAACCACAAACCTGTCTTTTTACATTTTCTCCTTTTATACTTCCTTTTTTTTCTTAACTTCTTTATACAACACAATAATTCGTAATATAATGCATCAAAGCAAGTGAGCCGTTGGAGAGCCGGCTATCTTTAATGAGTTATGCCGAAAAAGCCGGTTCTCTAAAAATAGACAGACTTCCTTTCACTATGCAACTACCACATGAAATCCGATGTTTTTTAAGACCACATGTATTTCAAATTTACTCAATCAACCCCGCCTGTTTTTTTTCAGATCAGAAAGACTTACGGCGTTTTAATTCAGGTTCGGCCATTGCGACTTGATGATTGTATCTGAAGAAAATTAAAAACTATATGAATAACCTATACTTTTCGTGGACAATATCTCTGTATTATTTGCAACATCCTTTGCTGTCTGGTAATCCTGAAAGGGGGATGCCACATGTGTGGTCCCTTCTCAATGTTTCTTCATTTTCCTCATGTTGAGGTTTTTGAGTTTTTCCTTGCCCTCATGTTGGTTCCAGATCAGGGGATGGTGAAATAATAGTCTGAAAAAAATACTCTATGTAATAACCTGTGAATCCCTTTGAGACTCTTTGTGATTAAGGGCTATACAAATAAAAATGACTTGACTTAATGTAGGCCTAATGCTCTGCTTTCGCCTTATTCACATGTGATCGGAATGATGTATGATGGGAAATCCCAAGGCATGCGCACAGTAGAATCAAACCGCTCGCTTCGTTTGCAACGAAAAAAAAACTATACCGAGATAGAGGCTACCGCGGCAAACTCGTTTGACTTGATTTGCCGTTTCGTGATAGTCGGTGCATACCGAATGGTACCCATGATTGACAAATTTGCGTTTTTCCGTACAGATTTTCTTGTACGTCGTACACGTCTTAAAATGCATGATAAACGTACTTTATACGGCAAAAACATACAGGTTGACAGGTATGATAATGTATAAGCAACTATATATTGTAATTATTTAGGCAAATGTAAAATGTGTGTACTTTGTTTTTGTGAATTTATTAACACATGAACTCAATGCATTTTTTGCAGTTTTCAGTCCGGAAAACAAATAATGCTTTAGTTACACGTCCACTGTGGTCATGTTCCTTTTTTGGTGGTTTAGCTTATATCGATGACATTACACCACTGTTTGTGGATACATTTCTTCTGTTTATAAAAGGTCCTTTACTGTCCTGGATTGTAACCTTGATCTGTTGGTTGGTTGGATCCCTTAACCACTGGGGTCGTAGACACACCATTTCCTGTGGTGTGTCTTGGGCAAGAACCTGGTAGTGTCCATCCCTCTCCAGGCCAACATGTTTGCACCCAGTCCTGAACGTAGGCTACAAATATAGGCTGAACAATAAAGCATAGCACTAAAAATCAAGGCTAAATTTTTGCCGTTGACATATATTTTGTGATTTGGCCTCCAGGCCGAACTGAGTTTAACATGCCTAATCAAGACATTTCATGTCATAGGTTCTCGCTGAACAAAGTAGGTCACGCACCAGCATGGGGCCCTCTCTTCACACTGCTCCCACCACATATTTCCCACTCAAAGTTTTTTTTGCCCGAAAGAAAAGCTTTTGTAGTCGTGACACAGCAGGCAGCAGGAAATTTAATAGTGGGACAGAAAAAAAATAACAGACACATTCTTCAGCAATCGTTGTGGAAACGGGAATGATAACATGTACAGTATTAATACACTTCACAATTGTCTTTGTGGAATTGATTGAAAAAAAAAAATCAATCACTTGAGAACCGATGATCAATTTTTTGCAGGTTAAAAGCGCAGACGGAATGAAGAAAATGCCAACGGACAGTGCTACATGTTGCTCGGCTTTTTGTCATCAGAACATGGCGACCCATGCTAAACTGGGAAAGTCTTTCGGGTGAGGAATCAGCGTCAATTAAAAAAGAAACACAGTCTATTGCCAAAAATTGCAGAAGAGGAATGACAAAAAGAAAAAGGATCCGCATTTGGGTAATAATCGTGTCGTTACCTCCGCCGGCTTGAAGCGCTAGAAATCAACAAAGAAGGTGCAGGCGTCTGTTTGAAATTAGAAAGAGAATAAAAACAATAAAAACACAACAATCCAATTAGACTGGCCTGATATTAGAATGTAAAAGGAATTGACGAAGATTGTATTCTCAAAAATGTGAAAGATTGTCAGAACTTATTCTATTCTGGCCTGGATTTAGCACTGTCGCTAGCAGCATTGGCAAGTAGCATCCCTTAGGTGGCTAACTTTGCCTCAGCCATAAAAGGCATTGAAAATCGTGATCTTAAAATAAAGATAATTGCTTCTTGGCTTAAATTTGGTTCATTTTTTTGCTGGCATAACTGCTAGCCGCATTAGTAAATAGCATCCGTTTGGTAGCTAACTTTGCTTTAGCCGTAAAACACTTAAAATGAAGATAATGATTTCAAAAGAAATGAAAAATTGTTAGGTCGTGTCTCGTTCTTTTTTTAGACTAATGCAGCACTCCCTTGGGGCCTATTTAATTCTATTTCTGCATTTCATGGTCTAAAATAAGCTTTTATTGTTGCTAACACAGCCGTGAAACGCATTAGCAAATAGCATCCCTTTGGTGGCTAGCTTCACCTTAGCCGTAAAGGGACTTATAGATCGCCATTTCAAAAGAAATGAAAGCTTGTAAGATCATTTCTGTGTCCTATCGTTATTTTACGGGACTCCTCTGTCCTAGATTTAGCTTGTATTATTGCTAACGCAGCTGCTACCCACATTAGCAAATATCGCTTTGGTGACGAGTGTTGCTTTAGCCGTAAAGTTCTTCAAAAGAAAGTCGTGAACTCAGAAGAAATTAAATATGAATCGATCATGTCTGGGTCCTTTTCTAGTCCTTTCTATTCTGGCGGTCCATGGCCAAGATTTAGCTCTTATTGTCACTAATGTTGTCGCTAACTACATTAGCAAATAGCATCGCTTGGGGAATAGCCTCACTTTAGCCATAAAGGACTTGTGAAAGA
Source organism: Urocampus carinirostris (assembly GCF_059441175.1). Taxonomy (NCBI): domain Eukaryota; kingdom Metazoa; phylum Chordata; class Actinopteri; order Syngnathiformes; family Syngnathidae; genus Urocampus; species Urocampus carinirostris. The sequence continues at coordinate 15,238,238 of NC_142365.1, forward strand.
TTACAATTTTAAAAGAAATAAAAGATCCTCAATATTTTGTTGTTGCAGTCCCTGTCTAGGATTTAGCTTATTCTTTTGCTTATGCAGCTGCTAGCCGCATTAGCTAATAGCATCCCTTTTGGTGGCTAACTAGTATCACATTTGGGAAGAACCTGGCCTAAATTTAGCTTATTATTTTGCGGATGGGGGGCAGCACGGCGGCGCAGTGGTTAGCGCTTGTGCGGCACAGTTCATGTCATGGGAACCTGTCGTGGGTTCAAATCCAGCTCCAGACATTCTGTGCGGAGTTTGTATGTTCTCCCCGTGCTTGCGTGGGTTTCCTCCGGGCACTCCGGTTTCCTCCCACATTCCAAAAACATGCATTTCAGGTGAATTGGCTGGTCCAAATTGTCCCTAGGTGTGAATGAGCGAATGAGTTGTCTGTCCCTGTGTGCCCTGCGATTGGCTGGCAACCAGTTCAGGGTGTCCCCTGCCCACTGCCCAAAGATGGCTGGGATGGGCTCCAGCCCCCCCGCGACCCTAATGAGGATAAGCGGTACGGCTAATGAGATGAGATTTTGCGGATGCAAATGCTAGGCGCATTGACAAATGGCATCCATTAGGTGGTTAGCTTTGCTTTAGCCGTAAAGGACCTAACAAAAAGATCTGAAAAGATCATGTCTGGGTACCATTTCCCGTCAGTCCCTGGCTTAAATTTAGCTCTTATTGTACCCAATGCAACCACATTAGTAAATAGTCTCGCTTCAGGGGCCAACTTGGTCTTGGTCGCTAGCATTCCTTTAGCAGTTAATGCTCAACAATTTAGCAGCTAATGCCAATGTCATGGTCCTTAAAAACTGTAACTTGGGGAAAAATGAAGTGGTTTTGAATAAATCAAGCCATTTTCGTGGGGGGATTTTTGCGCCACAACCAATAATAGTGTTCACAAAAGGGGCAAGCCTATCCATCCATAAATCCATGATTTGTTCCGCTAATCCTCAGTAGGGTCGCGGGGGTGCTTGAGCCCATCCCAGCCATCTCCGGGCAGTGGGCTTACTGTATTTGTTGTGCCCTCTTGTCATTAATCTGAATTGTAATGGTGTAATAATGCAGTACAGTCCTTTGACACTTCTTATGATTAAGGGCTATATAAATAAACATGACTTAAATTGACCCTATATTTTTGATCGTATTACAGAAATGAAAGCCATATTGTCCAGTTCTGTCAATAAACGTAATTTAAAATAAACACAACATCAAATGACATTTTATAAAGCCATGAAATGTCATATACTACCAGATAGACTGAAAGCTTAGCTTGCAATTCATATGAAAAAGCAGAATCTCTTCATATCAAGCAAATCAAAATTATAAAAAAAAAAGCATGACTATAACAGAAAAATAAAAGAAGCGTTCAGGTACAACATGCAGCTGGCAAATATTAGTGCGACTGATTTCAACACAATTCTGTTATTGAGTGACATTCAACTATTCAGAACTTAACAATAGTTCACACGCAACTGAATTAAATTAACATATATTTTTCATGAAAACTATGTGTATAATTTTTGGTGAACTATGGCTTAGTTTCAAAGCTCATGCAACGGAATAGCTTAAGAATTAAAAAAGCAAACTTACTTCACTCATACCTAAAAAAAAAGGAAAAACAGAACAAAACAGGATGAGAAATTGCATCAGGCAAGCTTAAGTTGACATTTATCTACTTTATTCACAATATATTACAATCATGATTTTTCTGGTACTCGTTGGAAAAAAACTTCACCGTGAAAGCCAGAATTTCACTGTACAATCACAGAACTACTGTCGGCTTGTCGTTAAGAAACAGAAGAGATCGCGGTGGGAGAACGAGCTCCGAAATGGACTTGATATTCAAAGAGAGGACGTACAATCGGTAGATTGAATGAATCACAGTCAAGTCTAGTGTCGTACTTTTCCGGGTATGTAGTTGCGGTCGATGTGGGCCTCCTGCAAGAACATGTGCAGACAGCGCTCGTTCTGGGCCAAAGGGTGACCGGCGATTCTACAGAAAAAACAAATCCACAGTGCAATTAAGTTCAACTTTTGGCAGGGCAAAGGGTGTCAAGCTCGTTTTTGCTCGGGGTCCACAGAGTAGAAAGAAATCACTCGCGGGGTGGACTAATAGATTAAAGAGAAAGGAAGAAAGAGGGGAAGAGAACGAGAGCGATTGAGTGCGCAAGGTAGAAAAAGGAACAGGGCTAAAGAGTAAGAAAGAGACAGAGAAAGAAAGAACAAAAAGAACAAAAAAAGACAGAAAAAGAGGGTAAGAAAGGAGAAAGATAAAGATAGATAGAAAAGGGTAAGAAAAAAGCAAGAGAGAAGAGAAAGAGAGGGTAAGAAAGAGAAAAATAAATAAAAAGGGAAAATGAAAGAGGGCAGAAGAAATAAAAAAGAAAGAAAAGGAAGAGAGAAAGGAAGAAAGATAAATGGTGAGATGGACTGAAAAAAGGAGGAAGAGAAAACAAAAGGAAAAGAGAAAGGGTAAGAAAAGGAAAGAGAATGAAAAAGAGTGAGAGTGAGCAAGAGAAAGGATGAAGGAGAAGAGTTAAAGGGGGAACAAGCAAAAGAAAAAGAAAGGGCAAACAATAGAGAAGCAAAGAGAAAGGAAGAGAGAAAAAGAGGAGAAAGTGAGGAACTTTTCAAATGTTAGCACAATCCCAGTGTTTATAGAAAAAGAAAGCCACTTTCAAATTGTAAGCATGACTTAGATCAAGGGTGCTCACGCTTTGACAGCATACGAGCTATTTAAAAATGAGCAAGTCAAAATGATCCACCCATCACGGACGGAAACAAAACATCTAAATATTTTCAAATGTTTTGAGGATCCTCTTAACATTCTTTGATTACGCTGAAAACCAAAACCAATGAAGATTCCAGGACACTCCAATGAAAACTAAAATCTTAATTTGTGTAATTGACTGCTGACAGTATTCCTCAATGCAAGACTCAAGGAAATCTAATGCCTCAACTCAAAATGAAACAACAGTCCAATGGTAAAACCTGTCAAGACGATGCATGCTGCATTCGACCGCTATATGGCAGGATATCTCTTCAAATACAACAAAAAGTTTCCCGTGATATGCCCCTACTACTACTTCGGGGATCCACCTGTAGATTGCGATCTACAAAACAAGCACCCCAGAGTTAGAGATTGCATTTGTGAACCTGTTGATAAACTGCTCCAAACCAAGCCGGCGCTCTTGGAGGAAGGACTCCTCAAAGAGTCCTTCGTCGTTACGGAACGGCAATTGTCTCTTCAGGGCTTTACCCGGGAGATGTGGCACTACAATCTGAAGTGGGGTGGGAAATAAATATATATATCATACCAAGACTATTTTGAAAAAATGGCCACATTTCCAAATCAGCTCACTTTGCTGTCTCGCTCCAGCTCATTCTTTAACCATTCAAAGTCGCTGTATCGCCTGGTGACGCAGGAATCCTTCAGCTTGAAAATCGGGAGGTTGGTCTGTGGAAAGACCAAGAAGCAGACGGTCAGCATTTTGCACATGTGACTTAGTAAATATTCCACAGAGCAGGGGAAAAAAAATGAAAACATCTTATTCTAGGTCCCTTAGAACAAGGACTTACGAGAGTCAGTTTCTTCCCCAAGGCCATCACCACCCTAAACAAGCGTGCAAAACTAAAAATATATATCTGTTACATGTTATTGCACTACTTTTCATGGCAGTAGTCTTACGATGCAGTATTCTTTTATTGCTCCATTACTAGATTTTTGTCTAAATCGAGATTATTTTTCATATTTGCAAATATTGTTCACATTTGCGATGTACGTCTTTTTCGTACACACCTCCTTTTACTGTTCCCAGTCTTTGTTTTCAAATCCTAGGATGTTGAAGCAAAAAAAGAGATACATTTGTATGCTGTTGTTAGCTGCAATTACCTTAAATGTGTTGAAACCTTCAAACGAAAAGAGACTTGTCTGCTCTGCTGCTGTTTTTACTTTAAGTGTGCGAGTTAAAGTTTTTTTCTCATCTGTGCGCCTCGTTTTTTTTTTTCATTTTATTACTGAAAAGTTAAGTCAAAGACCCTACAAACTGTTACCTCACCTGCGCATTTTCCCTCAAAAGATTTTACCCTAACAGGGTGGAATCCTGAACTGTTGCAGTTGCTTTCCGAAAAGTAACAGAAGTTTAAATTGATTAATAGATTATTTCTTGACCATTATATTGCCCTTCTTTATTAAGGTATACAGTATATGTAATGTTAAACTCATATTATCATAGAAGCATACATTTGTGAAGGGAAAATAACGACAATATATTCATTAATTATGATTCTTTGTGTGACAATTATCTCCAGAAATTCCTAATGGTGATAGCCCTAACCATTACTATAACTTTGGCCATTCTCCAAGATCTACTTTATAAATATTTTCTCCTTTTTAATCCCAAAATTCTGAGGTAATCCCCCTTCCAGGATGAGAGGGCTGCAATGGATGTCACAATATAAGGACACAAACATGAAACTGGTCAATCATAAGCTATGGAATAGAAGTGTGTTTTAAACCCAGATTGAAACAGTTACACTGAGGTTGCAGATCGAATCTCAGGTGGGAGATCAGTCCACAGCACAGGGGCCCAGAATGGAGAACTCCCTCAAACCTGCGGTTCCTTTCTTGGCTCTTGGGATCACTAGCAGAACACCGAATTTACTATTTTTGACTCAATTATGTCCAAGTTTAATGGGCAGCATGGCGCCGCAGTGGTTAGCGCTTGTGAGGCACAGTTCTGAGGTCATGAGATTGAACCTCCAGTGTGGAGTTTGCATGTTCTCCCTGTGCTTGCGTGAGTTTCCTCTGGGCACTCAATTTTCCTCCTTCATTCCAAAAACAAGTTATTTGACCGGTCCAAATTGTCCCGAGGTGTTAAAGAGCGAGCGTATTGTCTGTCTCTGTGTGCCCTGCAACTGGCTGGCAACCAGTTCAGGGTGTCCCCTGCCCACTGCCCGAAGATAGCTGGGATGGGCTCCAGCACCCCCGCGACCCTACTGAGGATAAGCAGTGGAGATAATAGATGGAACCAAATTTTACACATCTATTATGTCGTAATCAAAAAGGATCTAATTTAACCCAAAATATCTCCAGAGTCGGGGTGAAGCTTCTGTCTGTTAACATGTTTTATGTTATATTTTAATAATTTCCGTGTTAGCAGTTTACAGCTAGCATAGCTTAGCATTATTGGCTTCGCAACACGTTTTTCCAAACATTAATTACATTTAGTTCAACGAAATCTGACTAGTCTTTTTTGTAAGAAACAATGAAAGTTCATTGGACAAATATTACATTTTGAGACAACGTTGAATCAATATTAACCTCACCCGGTTAAAATCGTTGTTAACCCAACCTAGCAAAAACAGTTTGAAAAGACGTCTAAATAACGTCCGTCTTTGGTTGAAAAGTGTTGAGGGGAATTGTATTTTATAAGACTTTGACGAGACAGCATTTTGGGGGCTGAATTCGGACAAAATTACGCAAGGTAAACACATACTACTACACATTTTGGATTCGATTTTGTCCATGTTTAATGGGCCAAACACAACCAAATTTTAGACGTATGTCAAAAACGGAGACCACGTTTAGCACAATCTTCGTTGCTGGTGAGAGGGGGGCATTACTTTATTATCATGGTTAATTTGATGTATTGAATAGTTTCCTTACTTAAATAATTCCATATGGTTAAAGTGTGATGTGGTAAAGACATTCGTATCCGTGTTAGCTGTTTACAACTAGCATAGCTTAGCATTGTTAGCTAAGCAACGCATTTTCCAAACATATTCATTTGAATCAGTAAAATTCCGTTTGATCATTTTCCGCACATAATATTAGTGAACGGAAGTGTACATTTTAAGCATGACTTTAACACACATTTCATACAATTACAGTCTCTTACGCCGACCACAAACTAGGCCTCAAAAAAATCCCCAGCGCTCGAGTTTCGTCGACTCCAAACAGCCACTCTCACAGCCAGTTAACCCTCGTTAGCCCACACCGACTAAAATCAGACATTTACCCGCATCCGAACTTCATAAGTGGTGTACCGCTGCCGTCCTACTCCTACGATCTGCGGGTTGAAAACGTCGATCTCCAGAAAATTGCTGGGCGGACCGTAAGCATCGGTGAGCTCCTGCGGCTTGGAATTAAGCCGGCGAGTGTCCGCAACCGAAGCCTCGGTCATGATGTCGGGCTCCGATCGGCTTCCCGTCACGCTGGAAAAGACGTCGAGGAGAGAAGGTGATGCGCCGAGGATGAGCCGAGATCACGCGGAGGCATTAATTCATAACGGAGGCTGCTGGTGTCTTCGGCCGAGGAAACGAGCCGATTGAGAGGATCCTGTTACCCGGCACAGCCGTTCCCCGCCCTGCGCCCCACCCTCCTTCAAGTAAGAACATCTAACACTACCCTTACATTGTTACCTTTTATGCCAATTGCTATAATTTTCACTTATTTCATTGAAGCAATCCAATTTGAGCTGCTTACAAACACAGTTATGCAAATATTGATCAAAAATATTTATATTTCATTGTTTGGGTTACTAGTGTGAGGGCGCCACCTATTTGCCAAATATTAGCAATGCATTGTATGTATTGCTCAGAAAATATTTCATGCATACGACTTTTAGATCGTATTTTCTACTTTTTGCAAAAATCTACCATTACAAATGCATTCAGAAAGTTAACATTATTTTACTCAATTAAATGTAAATTTATTAAGCCAGTTAAGATCAGGAGATGGTGTAATTGCAATCTGTGCAGTCATTTGACATTTTATGATTAAGGGCTATACAGATCAATGGGACTTGACTTCAGTTTGCAAAATCTTGCGAATCGCTCGCTATTTTGCTTGCGCGTGTGCATTGGTGTAAAAGAAGAAAGTAACCTGCCTAAATTGAAGCTCATTTTCACAAGATATCACAGGAGACATGTTATTAATCAGACAAATATTCTGTCCTTAATTTGTTCCTTTATTGTTTGAAGTGTTAAGAAGAAAACCAACTAAAAATGTATTCTTATCGATGCACATTTTTTAAATGAATTGATCACTGTACACTTTTTGTTTTATTAGTCAGTCAATGGACAGGTTGCCGGGATCTAGTACACAAATTACCTCAACAAGGGAGGAGTGGTTGGAGAGAACCCACCTGCGTCAAATCAGTCTGAACACCTGCTGTTCATTAGTCTTTATATACACTGTAGCCAACGGCAGCGGTATTTGGGTGATTATCTTTGGCGGGTCAGTTTTTGTTGATTTGTTGCGCCATACCTCAATTACATAAGCATTTTTTGAGCATGTGGTCGGTTTGGAGGATCTGGCAAACCCTTTCCCTCTTAAAGGGCGCCAACATGGGGGGAGTAGCTGGAGGGCACACATTTGTGCCAAGTCAGTCCCCACGTCAGGTTTTTCTTATTTTTTTTGTTAGTTTTGTCTGTTTTTGCTGATTTGTTACTTTGTAACTGGATAATTGTACTATACATCATTATTTTTGAGCAATTGGTTATTTTTTCAGGATTTGGCAAAGCATTTCCCCCAATAGAGGGTGCCACCAAGGGGGAGTGGCTGGAGAGTGCCCACCTGCACAGAATCAGTCTTCAGACCAGCTTTGGTTGTTACTTTGTACCTGGATTTTGTTACGATACATCATCTTTTTTCAGAAATTGTCTTTTTTTTTCAGGATCTGGCAAACCATATTAACCCCCAAGAAGTAACCAAAATGGGTTGGAGTGGCTAAAGAGTGCCCACCTGCACCTTATCAGTCCCTCCATCTGCACAGCAGGTCAATTTTTTTCTTATTTTTTGTTAGTTGTTTTGATACCTATTGCTTGTTTTCCTTAGTTTGTTACTTTGTCCCGAGATTTTATTACCATACACCATCTTTTTTGAGCAATTGTTTTTTTTCAGGATCTGGCAAATCATTTTACCCCCCAAGAAGAAACCAACATGAGTGGTAGTGGCTTATGAGAGCCCACCGGCACTTAATCAGTCCCTACATCTGTTAGTCGTTTTGATACCTATTGTTTGTTTGTCTTAGTGTGTTACTTTGTACCTGCATTTTGTTCCTAAACATTACCCCTTTGAGCAATTGGTTGTTTTGTTTTTTAAAGATATGGCAAATTATCCCCCTTGCCCCACAGAAAACGCCAACATGAGTGGATTGGCTGGATAGTGCCCACCTCCACATTACACCTGTTTTGTTTGTTACTTTGTCCCTGGATTTTATTACCGTCCCGATTCACGGATCTCTTAACCGCTACGGTCGTAGGAGCACCACTTCTTTTTTTGAGCAATTGGTTGTTTTTCAGAACCGGGCAAACCATTTGCAGGATCGAGCAAACCATTTTCATTCTATAGGGCACCATACTCGGGAGCAGGGGAGTGCCCACCTGCAAATCGGCTCACATCAGGTTTCTGTTTTATATATCTGTTAGTTGTTTTGAGACGGCTTGTTTGTATTTGCTTATTTTTTACTTTGTACCTAGATTTTGTCACAGAATCTCATCTTTTTTTGAGCAATTTCTCATTTTTTAGAATGTGATAGACTGTTTTCCCCCGCATGGGGGGAGTGGCAGGAGAATATACAGCTGCATATCAGCTCCAATCAGGTTTGTTTCTATGTTTGTGTTAGTTGTTCTGAGAACACTTTTTATGGTTTGTTACATTGTACCTGGATTTTCAGGATCATTTTTCAGGATCTGCCAAACCACAACCCACTTCCTAGAGGGCACTATCATGGGGGGAGTGGCTGGAGTGTGCCCACCTGCACCTCATCAAGTTTGGAGTATGGTGGTCATTTCATCCCCACATTTTGGGTACACAGCAAATCGTATAATCTGTCCTTGAAATGTTATCCTGCTAAATAAGTAATGTCCAAAAATCCTTTTGGTTGAGTAGTGAGTGAAAGGTCCGACCTCCATTTTTGTGTGTGTACATCAATAGTGAAGCCTCACTAACCGCAGAGTGAAAGTGTGTTTTGTTTTTTCCCGAAAAGCATCATAGCTAAAATGTGGAACAACGCCGGGGAGCTTCTTGTGCTTTTCGTCCACAGAACAGAAAAAGTGTCGTGGCCACGTAACGAGTAAAGCGTCATGGAAAGCGATTGAGAATGAAAGAAAATCCAAATTTCCTCAGCAGAGGCACTGTCGCGCCGTTTTGGTGACTTCCTCGGACGAGTGCACCGTGTTGGGCACCAGTCCGCTCTTGACGCCTTCCCAACCGTCTTGGATCTTGATGTCGCCTCCGCGCACCAGCTCGAAGATCTGCCGTGTCAGGTCCATGAAGGCCTTCGGGAGACAGGATGCACCAATCAGACAAACTCTGCTAACTTTAGCTGCTAGCATTAGCAAAGGTGTCGGGTAAGTTTTTTTTTTTGTCTCGGGGAGCCACGAAAGCAAAATCACTATGTTTTCAAAGAGTCACCCAGACAATTTACACTTTCATTTATCAAATCAGTTGTCAATGTCTGTAATCTTCTGCCCATACGAATTTCTTCCTTTTGTAAGCCAGTCTCAGATGTGGCTCTTTCTCTCTCACAATTGCTGATTCAATTATATTTTCTAGTAAAAGTGATCTTGTTTAGCAGTTGACTGAACCCTGGGATGCAACAACTAATCGACAAAATCAAGTCAAGTCAAGTTTATTTGTATAGCCCTTAATCACAAAGAGTCTCAAAGGCCTTCACAGACCACAAAATGTCAACGCCTAATGTGTGTCTTTGTTTTTCAGTACTATGCTTCATCATTAGATAGATAGATAGATAGATACTTTATTCATCCCCGTAGGGAAATTCACACTTCCAGCAGTCTACCCCGTTGTTTATTAACAGATTAACATGATGCCCTAGGGGTGCTTGTAGCGGAGCGGATGACGTCACGCCAGTCCAAAAATTCGACATCCCTGCGGCAGATGGAAAACTTTTCTTTGTGAAAATCCAGGGATACACCACCTCGTGTTAGCAAGTCCGCCTCCTCTCCGATTCCCCCCGGCTTTCGTGTCTCTGTTTAGCGGCGTTGAAGCCGGGTAGCTCCGGGTGGCTACACGTTAGCGTCCGGAATGCTAAACGTGAGCCACGTTTCCGCAAAACACAGCAACTGCGCTCCCTGTGCGCTTCGATGTTTTCCACCAGCACTCGATGATCTTATTTGGTCGTGAGTTTGCATTTACCATGATTACGGATGGTACCGAAGACTTATAACGCCGCTAGCCGCTTCGCTAGCTCCGGCTCTTCTTCCACGATAGGCCCCTTCATCACGCCGGCACGAGAATTCTTCAGGGCAAGGAGTTGAAATTCCTTGAATACACGCATTTTCTGTGCGCTAAAACCCATGTCCCATAGGATAGAAGTAATCCATAGTGTAGTTGTCAAAACGGGAAGAAAAAACACCGAAGATGGGAGCAGACAATAAAACAATAGGGCAGCTGCTGGAAAAGGCAGCCGCTCGTGGCAGCGCCGCTTTGATTAAGCCTGCTTTGTAACGTTATAGAGCATATTTTACTAAACATTTTTTTTTTCAATTTTAAGACAATACAAGTTACTTATACAAAACTTAAACACACGTATACAAACCTTGAACATATAAAATATAGCACTGAAGCTACTTACGAACAAATTTAAGTTACGAACGATCCTCTGGAACCCATCTCCTTCATTTCATGTTATTTTCTTTGAAAAAACGGGGATTTTTCTTTAAGAATAAGAACATTTCTAAGTAACCCCAAATTTTTGAATGTTAATGTAATTAACATTATTATTATTTACGAGAAAAATCACAGTTAAAATGAACCTCGACCATCTTAAGTGAATGCGGGGGAGTGACACATTTTAAGTGGTGTATTTGTTGTATATGGGACACAGGCTATTGCATTATTATTTCATAGATTGGATCAAATCATCAAACATCACATAGTGAAATAGAATGGGCCTGAAGATTTAACTTTCGTCTAGAGAGCAGGTTTGGCAGTTTTGTTAAATTTTTTGTTAAAATGTATTGTATAGCTCCCCCTCACCAACATTATATATATATATATATATATATATATATATATATATATAGAATATACTCCTTTCATCGCTCTTTCAGTCAAAAAGATTCCCGACCCATGAGTTAGCGGAGAGCTACAGCCCACAGCCAAATGATTAACCACTCTTAAAATGGAAACAATTTTAAAAAAGTCAAGGATTCAGAATTGTGTTTAAATTGTGCTAAGTGGAGAGGAACAAACCGTTTCTACGTTGATGGCGTCCCGCGCTGAAGTCTCCACGTAGTTCATTCCAAAGGCGGCGGCCATTTTCTCGGCCTCCTGCCGGCTGACCTGCCGCTGGTTTTCCAGGTCGCACTTGTGTCCCACTAGCAGGAAGACGATGCTGTGCGGTTGCACGTGGCTTTGCGCCTCCTCCAGCCAACTATGCACGTTTTGGAAGGAGCGCCGGTTGGTGATGTCGAAGAGAAGGAGGCCGCCCACAGAATTGCGGTAGTAGGCTCGGGTGATGGACCTGGGAGCGGGAAGCGCCAGTATTTATACAGTGGTACCACATAATACGAGCAGATCTAAACTTAAGAATTTTGATATATAAGTTATATTTGCAACAAAAATCTTGCTCGCGATACTGAGGAAAATCTGCCTGAGCAGTCCCAGATGCTACCACTAGAGAGCGCTCACCGCCATCAGCTCAGTCCAGTTTGCAAATGCTCTTCCTGCCATCAGGCACCTGATTCCACGACTTTGTTTATCAATGTAGGGTACCTGTATTCTGCACCGAGTTCGTTTTGATCGCATTTCTTGAACCGCATTTTAAAGCATTTCCTTTCCGTGACTTTTTGTGACCTTAGCAATGAGTTTCAAAAAGGGTAACGGGAAAATGTCTGAGAAAATAAGGAGAGTGATGAGAATTGAAACGAAGCTAGAAATAATAGAAAAACACGCTGTTTGTGTGGGTGACCAAGCCAAGGAGTACAATGGGGAAGCAGCGAGTACCGATCACAAAACCGTGGAAGAATTTACGCAGCGCTTTGCTGTTATTACTTCAGAGAGAGGTTCTATTCCTTGCAGAAAAACAGGGAGGAGGAGAAGGTGTTGTCTAGAAATGAGATTAGAGAGGTGCTTGCTAGGTGTGAGAAAGTTGCTTCTTTCATTACAAAAAAAATCCAGAAAAATTGGCAACTGGGCCTCTTTTTGCCTTAAATGAAAACTTAAATCAGGCAACAAATAAATTCACAATTGTGCTGTTAATGTTTTCTGTATGTTCGCGGTCATTTAAAGTTTAACTTTCATTTTTAAGTGTACTGTCAGTGCTTTGTATTATCAAAAGTTGAGTGCTGTCACTCCACCTACACCCCCTTTACTGCTGCACCACACCAACTTTCTCCATGGTAAGGGCTCATAATAAACTCACATTTTTGTTAATATTTTCTAAATGTACTATTGTATTTTTATGTTTAATTGCTATTTGAGTGATGAGGAAGATGTGTTTTATAACTATTTAGGGTTCACTTTGCTTTTGGAGGTCACGAACCAGCCAAATTAGTTTTTATTTATTTCATTTTGGAAAAATGTGATGGTACAAGAGCATTTAGAGCTATGAGCACGACTCTGGAACAAATTAACTTTCTATGAAGAGGTACCACAATGTTTCAATTTATACCAACGCTACCAAACTAGTGTACAATTCCTGATTTATTTCCCCATTGATGTCACCTGAACCTCTCCTGTCCGGCTGTGTCCCAGATCTGGAGCTTGACCCTTTTTCCGGGTTCGATTTCCAGAAGTCGCGAAAAGAAGTCCACTCCAACGGTGGGGTCCGAAACGTGAGCAAAGTGGCCCTCGGTGAAACGGCGGATCAGGCACGACTTGCCCACCGTCGAGTCGCCGATCACGATGAGGCGGAACTGGTAAAGCCAGATGGTGTCCATGCTCAGTTTCTACAGAAAAAAAAAACAGAAAACGTGAATAAAACGTGTACCTGAACAACCGGAAATGTACTTAATCAACAATAAATAACAAAATATAAAAAATAAGTACTCAAACAACATAAAAACTTAAAAAGATGAACAAAACGTGTAAAAAATACCCAGAATATGAATACAATTGTGAATACATAATATTAAAACACCAAAAAACTTAACCTAAACCATAAATATCCAAACAATGAAAAATATGCACCTAAACAACTAGAAATACCCCAAATATGAAAAAAATGTGTACCTAAAAACCAAAAATACCCAAAATATGAAAATACGAGTACCTCAATAGTCAGAATATAAACAAAAAATATAATTAAACATAATTACCCCAAAAATGAATAAAACTGTCATATAAACAACTATAAATGCCCAAAAGTATGAATAAAATGTTTCCCTAACCCAAATTACCCCAAATATAAATAAAATGTGTATCTGAACAACTCTAAATACCATTATATTCATAAAATGTATGCATAAACCATAAAAATTAACAAAATGTGTACCTAAACAACAATAAATACTCAAAATATGAAAAAATGGTTCCATCCTACAAAAAAAAACCAAAGCATGAATACTAAGTATACTTAAACAACGGTAAATACTACACTATTCAAAAAACAAATACCTAAACCACAAATACCCAAAAAAAGGACAAAACTTGCACCTAAATAACTAGAAATACCCAAAATAAAGAAAAATATTTACTTACACAACTAAAAAACACCCAACATATGAACCAAATGTGTACCTAAACACCCAAAATATGAGAACACAGGTACGTTAACAACCATGAATAGTCAAAATATGAATAAAAACAATAGATACCCCAAAATGAACAAAACTTCCACATTAACAACCACGAATGCCTGAAAATACGATTGAAATACGTACCTAACCCAAAATACCCCGAATAGAAACAAAATTTGAACCTAACAACTCTAAATACCTTAATTTTCACAAAACGCAGACACAAACCATAAATACCCCAACAAAACTCTAAATACTCGAAATATAAAACAATATGTATCCAAACAACAACAAAATACCCGACACATGAAACATAAAAACCAACTGCAAATACCATATTAAAAAAAAAATGTAAACCTAAACCATAAAGACCCAAAAAATGAACAACACATGTACCCAAACATCTAAAAAATACCCCAAAATATGAAGAATGTGTACTTGAACAACCAAAAATATACCCAAAATCATTTAAATTCAGAGTATCAAGTTCAAATAAGAAACCAGCCAGAACAGATGGTAGACCCAAGCGCGTAACGTTTCACACAAAGCTTTATTGTAGAATCAAGGAAGTCAGGTGCGGAGAAACAAACGAGACAGTGCTCCGGTGCCCGTTGGGCAGGAGGAGCAAGGAGCTCACGGGCTCGAAGCGTGGTCGGAATGCGTAAACGAGTAGAGTTGCCAGGACGGGCGATCGGAGCGTAGTCGATGTGCGAAAACGGGTCAAGTAGCCGGAGCGGGAGATCGGAGGGTGGTCGATGTGCCAAAATGGGTCAAGTGGCCGGAGACGATCGGGAAGTCGGGGACAAAGGAGCAGGATACGGGTGACAGATGGGAGCCAGAGTCAAAAATAGTGCTTGCCTGGCGTATGCGGAGGTTTGCTGACAGACTGACAAGGAGTGAATGGAGTACTGAGTTTAAATAGGAGGAGAACAAATCAGGCAACAAGTAGCAGCAAACAAGCGGGCACAGGTGAGGGCAATGAGTAATCATGACAGAAATTATTATGATTATTTTTAACTTTTGTAACTTCTTTATTTTTTTTCAAGTTTTTCCACTGTCATAATTTTACAGTGTTGTCAAAATTTGTACAATGAGAAAAAAATAACTAATAAGGAAGATCAATTTGCTCATGTTTTTGTTGAAGAAAATGAATTAAGAAATAGAGCAGGGGTGTCAAACAGGCAGGTCGCGGGCCGGATAAGGCCCGCTATGGGATTAAATCCGGCCCGCGAGACAACGCTCAGAGAAGCGCAAGAGAAAAACGAGCTGCAGGTTGAAATATATCCACTTGATGTTACCAAAGCCATAATGCCTCTCACAAGTGCTGTACTTGTATTTCTCTCTCTCTTTCTTTCTAACCCTCCCTCCCTCCCTTTTTTCTCTATCTCTCTCTCTTCCACTCCCTCTGTCTCGCTTTTTCGCTTTCCCTGTTCCTCTTTGTCTCTCTCTCTGTTACTTTTTACCCTCTTTAGCTCTTTCTTCCTTTTTTCCTTTTCTCACTCATTTCTCTCTTTGTCTCTCTCTTGCTTTCACCTTCTCTCTTTCTATTTCTCTTTGGATTTTGTTCTGTCTCTTTCCTTCCCCCTCTCTCAATAATTCTCTTTGTATCTCCTTTGTTTCTCTTTCTCTTTCTTTATTTCTCTCTCTCTCACTCTCTTTCTCCCTTTCTCATTTTCTTTATCCCACCCTCTCTACTTTTCTCTCCCTTATTTATTTATCTCTTTTTTCTTTCTCTCTAATTTACTAGCCGGCCCCCGAGAGAATATTTGTTCTATTGTGTGGCCCCTGACTTATAATGAGTTTGACACCCCTGAATAGAGTAATATGAGAAAAATAGCACTTAAAATGAGCAAACCTTCATGATATGGAAGATAGTTTAGCTCAGGGGTCTCCCCCTGTAAACAACTAAGGTCAGTCGCAGATCAGTTCTAAAAATAGTTTACCAGTGCTGGGTCATTATAATTTTCTAGTAAAATGATTTCTTTAGTGGTTGAGTGTATTGAACCCTACTTCTAAAAAACAACAAACTGGTAATAACAAAGTAACAACCAAGTAACAGCATAAGTTGTTATTTTGGAAATGCATATGTAAACTGGGTACCCTTTGCGCTAATTTGTAAGAAACAGCTCTCAGCTTGAAAAAGGTTGGGAATCCCTGGTTTAGCTCTTTTATTTATTGTAATTCAAAATCAGTTAAAATGGAAAAAAATATTACTTAAATAAGCAAAATTGCCTGAAAAATTGCTTCGCTCATTTTGTTAAGGTTAACAAAATGTATTGTATTTAGAACACCCCACACCTGTCCCCAGTTAGCCTGACACTTCATATGGATATTTTATAGTAATTTTCATTTTCCAAACTCACCTTTATCCAGTCCACCCTGATTTCCGAGGTTTGTTTTTTGTTTTCTGGTGCTGATAAGTTTTTGAGCATTTGTTTGGTACATTGTTGAATATGTTGTAATCAAACACCATCGTTTTTGAGCACTTTGCCTTGGTTCCGGCTTCCTGCGTTTGGGTGCACCGGCGGCAGTGGCTCAGGAGGTAGAGCGCTCGACTTGGGATCAAGAGATCGCAGTTCGAATCCCGGCTCCTCCGTGTTACATGTCGAAGTGTCCTTGGGTAAGACACTGAACCCCCAATAAGCAAGTTAGCGCCTTACATGGCTGCACGGACGCTATTGGGAAATGTGAAGCACATTGTAAAGCGCTTTGGGAAGTCTTGACTTGAAAATGCAGATCATTTCATTTCATTTCATTTACAGTAAAATGAAACAAAAAACACTGTTTACATTGAACAAATTTGCTCGAGATAGGAGATCAATGAACTAATTTCAAATTTTATCCAAAAATACTGTACTATACTGTAGGTTTCCTGCTTTTATACAGTTGGTTGGTTGGATTCCTTAACTACCAGCTCAGTAGCCTAGATGGTAAGGCGCCCGCTTTGAGACTGGGAGGTCGGTGGTTCGCGCCCCGGCCGAGTCATTCCTAAGACTTAAAAAGTGGTCGGCGGCGCCCTCTGTTGGCTGCGGCTGCATCGGCTCGCTACAACGGGTCAGGTGCAATCGACATTTCGTTCTGTGTACATTGTTACACAGAATGACAATACAAGGAAATTATTATTATTATTATTATTATTACTAGGGTCATAGGGGCAGCATTTCCTGTGGTGTGTCTTGGGCAAATACAGCCTGGTGACGCCCATCCCTCTCCAGGCCAACATATGTTTCCATCAAGAATTGGATGAATTAAATGTTTGCTTTAGAAAAAAACCTTTGTATTAAGTAACATGTTTTTATAGTTCTGTTCTTCAATGAAAATAATCAACTATTTTAACGCTAATTGTCGACAGGAAGTGACGTAATAAAAAATTACATTCAAGGATATAAACATTACACACACGAACAATGCTTTCCTTGTTTTGTCTAGAATTTGGGGTCCATATGTATGTAATTTCAGGCCACAGCTGACCCGCGAGCTTCACTTTATACACCTAGGCCTACCATTTTTTTAGCATCATGCTACTGCGCTAACATCACACCCATCACCGAACCAATCAATACAAAATAAATGCTGACTTACCTTGAAAGCAGCAGCTCAATGAAAGACGAGCCTCATTTGGACATTTAAAGAAACACAATTCAACAAAATAAAGGGAGGAAGGAAAACGCAAGGTTGTTGTTTATCAGTCGCGCATCGCGTCGAATCACGCGTGGAAACAAACAATGGCGTCTTCAGCACCGAGACCTGTTTGCGTGGGTAGTCGAGGTGGAAAAAACGTCGAAAAGGAGGGTGAATAAGACGAAAGCATCACAAACACTTGCAAGCATCAGCTCGCCCTCATCAGCACCGCTTTCCTTTTTTCCCCCCCTCGATGTGCGTTTACCGTAAATGCTGAAACAGAGACGCAGCCAAATACGCCGGAAGTGACGCATTCGTAGTTAGAGGAAATTCCACTTGTCCCAGTTTACATGGCTTTGGGTTCACTTTAATATAAGTACGCCAAATTCTACCAACAAATGTATACATTTAAATTAATTAAAAATAATGACGTGAAATGACTTAAAATAAAATACCAGTTTAAATGTAAAATAATACAGTTTGTTTAAAATGATGTAATCGATTTAATAATTTCTGATTGGTACAACACCAATTCAGAACGGCTTCTTAATGATTATATAAACATATATATTTTTTAAATGAACCAATTGATTGCAATGACACTAACATTAAAATACAGCTCATTTGGAATGTTCTATGGGCACTTATCTTGGGGAAAACAGAATAGGGCCCAACCTAACTCAGACCCCAGCTCCGAAGGCCCCCAAGTAAATCGTGTTGGAGTCCCCTGATCCAAACCTTAATTTAACAGCGATACATGGTTAAAAAAATCTGAAAATAAATAAAATAATGATGTTTAATCAGATATTTAAAAATAAAAATTCTAGCTTATTGTCACGGTTGCCATGGCGCCCAACTGGCCCCGCCCGTGTGGCGCCAGCTGCGGCTCGTTGACAGATTGGCTTTCATTCTATTTAAGCTCAGTGCTCTCACTCTTCCTTTTGTCGGTCTGTCAACGAACCTCTGCCCCGCAACACGTGGGTTTTGACTCGGTCCTGTTTCCTGTTGGCATTTCCTGTCCGGTAATTGTTCCCGTTTATTTTTGCCCTGTTTAATATCGGTTTCCAGTTTCGTTCCTGTCTATTTTTGTCCTGTTTACTAGTCTCTCCAGTTTTCATTCCCATCTAGTTTGTCCTGTTTTATTTCGATATGCTGTTTCATGTCATTCCTGTCTGTCCCGTCCTGTCCGGTATCGACCCCATCTGTCCAATATCAACTCGGGCAATTGGTATCGATCTCATCGGCTGCTAGCTTCCTATCATTTCACGCCAGACTGCTGCCTAACGTGCGTGACTGCCCATTTTCCGTAAAAAAAAGGCTTGTCTGAGAAACGTCACGCCTTTGGGTCCTGATCCTGTTCTGGCTCATGACACTTATTTCTCACGAAAAAAAAACATTCTCGTAACTCTAAATAAAATATAGGAAACGTGTTACAAATAAAGACATAATTTCCTTTTATTTTCATTTTTACTATTTTAATTGAAAAGTCAAATTCCTGTACAATATTGAAGTGTTTTGGGGCTGTGACGTCATGTTTGTAATTTACTTATACAGTATTTTATTTCGTAGAGTATTTAAAATAAAGTAAAGTTTTAACCCCAAAATTAAAAATATTGGTAGTTTATTTTTATTAAATTGAAATACTAAAGGTACGGTTTACGGAGTTTACTACCACCGAGAATTTTCAAAATAATTGTAAGATTGTCCCTCCAAAACTGAAATCCATAAAAGGTTCAAATTTTTGAGTTATTTCATGGATAAATATAAAGATATACTCATTAAAATTGAGTTGGGTTGGCCTGTTAAATATTTTGGGAAAGATGTGTTAGCATTAAATTAGCATCTCCAGTAGCAGAAATATGTTAAGCTTGTGTACATTTTAAATGTTTTTGCCCATGTATTTGTCTTAAAACTCATATTTACTAAAAAATAGGAATAAAAACAGAAACGTACATTAAAATAAATAGTTGTTATTACTGATTATTTGTTAGCCTGGCAGCATTATTCAAGTTGACCGCTTGACAGCGCCCTCCTATTCTCTCAATTTAAAATGATTGATACATGATAAACAGCTTAAATGTAAATAAACTAATATCAAGTATATACATTTTAAGTGAGTTGTGAGTTTTCTTGACCTTTTTTAAGTTTCCAGAATGTTATAATATTAGTATTGACCTAGCATACGTCTCCTGTAACTAGCATAAATGTACTTAGCTTGTGTACATTTTTATTTGAATCTCATGTTTTGTCTCAAAAAATTTAGATTTACAATAAAATCCTACAAAGAAAGAGAAAAAAAATACATTAATGTACATTTAAAAAAAAAACACTTGTCTACAGGAATATTAAGTATAATACTTTTTGTTGTATTTTTTAAGTTGACCACTTGAGGACGCTCTCCACCCTCTCTATTTAAAATAAACAAAGTTCTCCTTCAATTTAATTACCGGTAGCTGAAATGTAATTCAAATAAATTTTTTTTTTTCTCACACATTTGTTCTCACGAGTGTCGTGGCGAGTAAATGTACATGATTGATAAAAAATATGTTGTGACTGTTCGAGTATTGTTTACATTGTTTTGCGGTACTTTATTTTTTTAAAGGGACAGCGTATGATATTTGACCACTCGATGGCACTGTTCAGTGCAGCTGAAAGTGAGTGTCGCAAAGAACAAGAATACAAACTTTGGAGACTCAGATTGACTAAATTGCATCATTTTCTTTGTGTTTTATCCGGCCTTTTGAAAAAAGGAAAGAATGGTAAAAACAAAAGTGAAGAAAAAGAACAAAAAACGAGGGAAGAGAGAAAAGAGACAGACAGGGGGTAATGGAAAAACAAAAGGAAAAAGAAAGAAATGGATAAAAAGAAAAAAATTAAGAAAATGAAAGAAAAGAGAGAAGAAAAAAATGGTGTAAAAATTGGGAAAAGAAAAAAGGGAACTAAGTAATCAACGAGAGAAAAAAGTGGTGGGGAAAAACAAAAAAGGGGAAATAAGGAAGAGAAATGAAAAGAAAAAAACAAGAGGAAAAAGAAAGACAATTTGGCAAAAGAGAAAATGGAAAAAAATGGCAAGAAAATGGAAACAAGAATTGAAAGGCGAAATGAAAGAAAAAGGGGTAAATAATAACAAAAAAATAACAGGATAAGGAAGGAAAGAAAAAACGAGGGGGGATGAAAAAACAAGAAAAGAGAAAAAAACATTGAAAAAGGACAAAAATGAAAAAAGGCAAAGAAAAAGATGAAACAAAGCCAGGCTCCACTTACAAAACAATGGAAGCTGTGTTTGTTTCTTCTCATTCTCCTTCTTTTCCTCTCTCAATTTCTTTCTCTCTCTTCATTTATATTTTCCCTCTTTTCCTTTTCTCTCTCATTTTTCTCTCTCCCTCTTTTTGTGACTCTTTTTCTTCTGTTTTTTTGTCTCACTTTTTGTATTTTCTGGTCCCTCTTTCTATTTTTCTGTCCCTCAATCCTTTTTCACTTTTTCTCTCATTTTCTCTTTCTCTTGCTTTTGTCTTTTTCTCTCTTGTATTTTTCTCTTTCTTAGTCTCTCTCTTTGTCTTTCTTACTGCCTTCCTTTCTTTCTCCTCTTCTCTCTTTTCTTTCTCGCTCCCTCTCCTTCCATCTTATGTTCTCTTTAACACTTTGTTTTTCTCTCTTTCGTTTCCTGTTTATCGCCTTTGTTTTTTCTATTTCTTTGTGTATTTCTTTCTCTGACTCTCTCTGTTTATCTCTTCTTTTTTCTCTTATTTCTCTTCTCATTTTTCTCTATCTTTCTTTTTTTTTGCTCTCCCTTAACATCTGTCTCGTTTTTTCTCAGTTTTTTTTCTCTTTCGCTTTGTCCCTCTCTTTATTTCTTTTATTTTCTCTCTCATATCTTCTCTCTTGTTTTTTCTCTTTGTCTCTGTTTTTTTCCTCTCGCTTTGTCTTTCCCTCTATTTCTCTCAATCTCTATCGTTCTCTCTCGCTTTATCTGTTTTACTGTCTCAACAGCCGCCTCACTCACTCACTCACTCACTCACTCACTCACTCACTCACTCACTCACTCACTCACTCACTCACTCACTCACTCACTCACTCACTCACTCTTAATTTCTTTCTTCTCTCTCTTTCGTTCTGTGTTGTATTTTCTTTTCTTCTCTCTCTCTCTCTCTCTCTCTCTCTCTCTCTCTCTCTCTCTCTCTCTCTCTCTCTCTCTCTCTCCTCTCTCTCTCTCTCTCACCCCGGCCCCCCGTGAAAATTTTCTTGGATCACGTGGCCCCCGAGCTAAAACGAGTTTGACTCCCCCCCTCCCTTGCCCCGAGGAACCTCTCCCGGGCCGATCTCGCGTGGGATCTCCACGGAGGTGGCCGACCTCCAAACCCTTCGAGTCCAGTCCAGGAAGTCACAAATGAGCAGCAGAGCGCCTCTTGCGTGGGAACTCGTCGCAGTGGCGCCATGCAGCGTGAGCTCCTGTTCAAGGTGCTGGTGATCGGAGATCTCGGCGTGGGCAAAACCTCCATCATTAAGCGCTACGTGCAGGGCATCTTCTCGCAACATTACCGAGCGACCGTCGGGGTGGACTTCGCCCTCAAGGTCCTCCCCTGGGACCGCAACACCGTCGTCAGACTGCAACTCTGGGACATCGCAGGTAAGCGCCGCACCTTTTCGAAATTCGCAACACATAATATAGTAATAACGCCGACATTTTAAAGCAGAGCCCATAAATGGAGAGGAAAAACGATATTTCATAAATAGAATCATTTGCAGGGAAATAGTCGGACTGTGTTCGGAAACAAAACAAGAAAGTTTACTGGGGCCTCCACAATTCAAAGACACCGAAGCTGCATTAGGTAGAAACAACAACTAGATCTAACTCAACAAAAATGAAAGAAAGAAGGCAAAGAATATGGTGATATACCAAAGTGTTTTAACTGGACAAAACACAAAAGTTAACAGACACAGGGAACACACTCTATCTATCTATCTATCTATCTATCTATCTATCTATCTATCTATCTATCTATCTATCTATCTATCTATCTATCTATCTATCTATCTATCTATCTATCTATCTATCTATCTATCTATCTATCTATCTATCTATCTATCTATCTATCTATCTATCTATCTATCTATCTATCTATCTATCTATCTATCTATCTATCTATCTATCTATCTATCTATCTATCTATCTATCGTGGATGTGAAACACTATGGGATGTCCCAACACCAACCAGTTGTAACAGAACAAAACATCTAAGTAGAATGACACAGGAAAAACTCTCACACGCAAAAAAAACAATGAGAATACATGACTAATCAACCATGAAATGTAATGCAGGCTTCCTAACTAGATCTAACCAAACAAAACATAAAAATAGGATATAAATGGGAACACACTTCTAAGTAAAAAACATAAGAAGAAGACAAAGCTGAGACATGTTGAAATAGCAACTGGTTCTAACTGAAGAAAACATGAAAGAGGACACAGGGAGCACACTCGTGCGTGGCCAAAACAACTACGTAATGTCCCAACTCCAACCAAGTCTAACCAAACAAAACATGAAAGTAGGCTGACACAGGAAAAACTCTTAAGCGTGGACAGAACAATGAGGTGCCATGACAAATTAACCATGACATATACTGCAGGCTTCCTAATTAGCTCTAACTGAACAAAATGTTAAAATAAGCTATAAATTGGAACACTTGACATCTCTTACTGAATAAAGAACACGAAAGGAAGACAACACAGAGATATGTTGGACTACCAACTGGTTCTAACTGAAGAAAACATGTGAGGGGACACAAGGAACACACTCGTGCGTGGATAAAACAACTACAAAACGTAACGTCCCAACAATAACCAGTTTTAACGGAACAAAACAGTAAAGTACGACAACCCTAAAAACCTCACACGTGGACAGAACAATGGGAGTGTCTTGACCAAGAAATCATGAATTGTAATGCCGGTTGATTAACTAGATCTAACTGAACAGAACATGAAAATCAAGCAATGTTAAAACACCCACTGTCTCCTACTGAATAAATAAAGTGGAAAAAAGAGATATTTTTGAATTCCAACTGATCCAAACTGAACAGAAAACAAAAAGAAGGATGCAAGGAACATAATCAGACATGTATAGAACATTGACACAGTGTTCCAACACCAACCAACTCTTACAGAACAAAACATGAGGACAAAACGTGAAAACAAGACGACGATGAGACGATGGAATATACTGCTGCCAAACTAACTAGCTGTAACAGAGTTAAACATAAAATAAAATGGCCCATGGTATATTAGTATTTAGAAACCTAACAGTATCAACTATCTCTAACTTAAAAAAAAATGAAAGATGGATGACAAAGGATTTGTACTCACAGGTGGATTAACCAATAGCAAGAAAGCCAAGACAACCAGAACATGAAACATAATGTTGGAACATAAACTGGTTCTAACTGAACAAAACATAAAAAATAGAACATGCAGAGAACAACAATTACATATTGTTCCAACAACAATCACCTCTAACAGAGCAAAACATAAAAGAAAGACAACACCATAAACATTCCCTCACGTGGACAGTATGAATGCACGACCATGAAACATAATGTTTCAACACTTACTGTCTTTAACTAAACAAAACATGAAATGAAGATAATGCAGGTAATTTCTTATTCAGCTCTACCTGAACTAAAGACTAAATTAGCGGGACACAAAGAACATAATAATAATAATAATAATAATTTCCTTGTATTGTCATTCTGTGTAACAATGTACACAGAACGAAATGTCGATTGCACCTGACCCGTTGTAGCGAGCCGATGCAGCCGCAGCCAACAGAGGGCGCCGCCGACCACTTTTTAAGTAATCAACTACGGAACATTATGTTCCAACGCCAACCAGCTCTAACTAAACAAAACATGAAAGGAAAACAACACAGGGTATTTGCTATTTAGCTTTACCTGAACTAAAGACTAATTCAGCAGGACACATGCAACATAGTCAAGCCTGGGTAGAACAACTACAACCAGCGGTAACTGAACAAAACATGAAAGTAAAACCACAGAATAAACATGACCAAACTGGGACAGAACAACGATTATAATGCCATCATAATGACACCAAGAAATATGTCGCAGAAACACTAATAGAACAAAACATGAAAGTGAGACAACACAGGACACATTCTTACACGTGGATTGGATAATAAGCAAATGCCAAGATGTCAAGACAATTAGAGGTAATGTTAAAATGCTGAACACCTCTAACCACACAAAATATGAAAGGATAAAACAACAGCATAATGTTCTAACGACAACTAGCTCTAAAAGAACAAAACATGAAAGGGAGATGACACCAGAAACACTCCCACAGATGGTCAGAACACCAAGAATGCCACAATGGAGACACCAGGAAATATAATGCAGGCAAACTAACTAGCTGTAAATGCACAGAACATGAAAGTAAGATAAGACAGGGTATATTAGAAAGAGACAGAGTATCTGTAAGTGAGCAGCCTCTCCCCATCTCCGTCATTTGTTGCCTGCTTGTGGAATGTGTCCAGCGACTCTCATGCGGAAAATGGCCGTCACATGTTAGCCTCCACCGAATGGAAACACGCGCAAGCTAACTCGCACCTCTTCCGAGTCAAAAACGGGGGCGCTCTTCTTCAATACCAGAATGGCTTCATACGCTGAGTTCTCTACGAAAACAATTGGACTTAGTGAAGTTGAGATGTTCTGATACAAGGGTCTCCAAGGGGGAGCGTCCTAGGGACAGCTGAGGTGCCTGTGTACCTGTCCTGTAGATAGCTCACCAGTGCTGGGTCATTGCGATTTTCTGGTTATTTTTGTTTTGTTTTTGTGGTCGACGGAGTCAATTTGACCCTACTTCCTTCTTTTCTCTCGTCTTCTCTTTATTTCTACCTTTTCTTTCTCTTTCTCGTTTTCCATTTTCTCTCTTTCCCTATCTCTCTCTTTCTCTATCTCTCGTTCTTTCTCACTTTATTTTCCCCTTTCTTTCTTTCTTTTCTGCTCTCAGCTTGAAAAAGGCTGGAGACCCCCTGCTAAAATTATTTTTCTCCTGACCTTTGAACTGTGCCACATTTGCGTTTTAGGACAAGAGCGCTACGGCAACATGACTCGCGTCTACTACCGAGAAGCCGTGGGGGCGCTAGTGGTCTTCGACATCACGCGAGCTTCCACTTTTGAAGCCGTGCTCAAGTGGAAGGACGACCTCGACTCCAAAGTACAACTTCCCTTTTTTTATTAAAGCGACAGTGTGTGATCATTTTCAGCTAGAGGTCGTTGTTGGGCTAAGCTGGTAAAGCGGCAATCTTCAGAAGCTAGCGAGCTAGCAAGAAATTGCAAGGGTTAGCTTTAGTTAAACAGAGCAGCTAGCAATAGCAGCTAGCAATAGCAGACGTAGCCTGCAGTCAAGTGGATAACATGTGTTGAGTTTTCTAGCTACAAAGGTCTGATGTGTAGCTTGGTCTTCTTTACTTCGTCTGGAAAATCCCATTTCAGTTCAGTTTCGTTTTCATCAATCCACATTCCTTTCGTATAAAAACAACGGTCAGCCATTTTTTCCATGCTTGTATTGTTAAGTAGCTTGTCCGGTTAACAAGCACTGAATAGTCTCTTTCTTTTTTTTGTAATGAAAATACTCAGTGAACTTCTCTCTTTAGCTCCTTTCTTTGTCCAAATATCTCTTGGAACACTGGACATAAATTTAACACACTGTGGGACACGGCTTGTCTAAGGCCAGAGAGGGAAACTGTGGAAAAAATGGTTAAAGATGCCTGAACTCAGCGATGTTTGGCTGTGGAAGGCAAATGATACTGATGTATGAAAAAGGAGCAGCTAATATTAACAATAGCAGCTAGCAGCGAGGTATAGCTTGCAGCCAAGTGGATGACATGAGTGGCTAGAGAAGAAAACAGCGGAAAAAATATTTGACGACACCTGAATGACAGGAATCAGCGTTGTTGGCTTTCGTTGGAGACAAAGCAGAGGCAGGAGCGGCTAACAATAAAAATTGCTGCCATTAACGAGCAATAGCCTGCAGCCGCGTGGTTAGCAGGAGTGGCTAAAGAATGAAACAGTGGAAAGAAAGTGGAAGATGCCTAAATGATGGGACACAGCCATGTTGGCTTACAGAGTAGCTGTCGAAGTGACACTAAAGGACAAAGCAAAAGCGGCTAACAATAACAATAGCAGCTTGTATACGTCATAGCCTGCAGCCAAGTGAATAGCAGGAGTGACTAAAGAAGGAAACAGTGGATAGAAAGTGGAAGATGCCTGGATGATGGGACGTTGGGTTGCAAGAGCAGCTGTGGAATGTAAGTAACACTGAAAGATAAAGCAGAAGCGGATAACGATAGGGCGAGTCCTAGCCTTCAGCCAAGAAGCTAACGTGAGTGGCTAGAAAAGGAAACTGTGAAAAAAATGGATGACCAGCTGTGGAAGGTGAGTGGCACTGACGAATGAAGCAAGCTTATTATACACGGAACAGCTAACAATGACAATAGCAGCTAACGGTGAACCCTAGCCAGTAGCCAAGTGGCTTACACGATTGGCTTTTTTAGTTTTTAGAAATAAAAAAAGGAAGAAACCTGAGAGACAGGACTCAGTTACCATATTAAAAAACACTGGAACTTCTCTTTCACATAAAATAGCATAGATAACACGATTAGTCTTTGATGTACTAGTTAACAGATCCCTTAACCAGGGTCTGACTCAGCTACAGCACCTTCATCATCTGGTCCCTGTTGTTTATCAATGGAAAGCGTCATCCCACTCTTTGGAGACGAGCTTTCCTGTCCATCTTTATATTGTGTCCTAAGGTGAGCTTGAACAACGGTAGGCCGGTTCCTGCCGTCCTATTAGCCAACAAAGCTGACCAAGTGACGTGCCCGCCGCCGAGGTTGGACACCTTCTGCAGAGACAAGGGCTTCGTGGGCTGGTTTCAGACCTCCGCCAAGGTGACTTTTTTCTACGTTAACATAGAGTGCTATAATCCAGAGTATAAAGTCACAGTTTTTTTTTCATAGTACATCATTTCACCTGTTATTTTCACACTAAACCACAAGAGGGCGCTCTAGACCTGTGCTGATGTTTCCAACCTTTCTGTGTTGAGCTGAAAAACATCAATCGGGCAAACGTCAATAAAATGATTAGTACAGTGGTACCTCTACTTACGAATTGAATTTTCTCTGGGAGTAGTTTGTAACCTGAAACATTCGTAAGTAGAGACGCCTTTTGAATGTAAATGCTCTAATCCGTTTCAAGCCCTGCAAAAGTATAAGATTTTTTAACAAATCATAAAAGAGCATCAGGACATGAAACTAATACATATCAAAATTAGATTACCGCACAATAAACATAAAACGAGAGGCACGTAATGAAAAACTGATCCAATGACGTCTGCCTTAATGAGCCTTCATGAAATGTTGCCCAAATGTCTTCAATTTGGGCTGATGGAATGATGGCTTTATCTTCCTCCTCGTCATCTCTTAAAACCTCCTGCACGGTGGTGTGTGTTTTCATACTTTTCTATTATCTCTTGCTTTGTTTCCATGACCAAACAATCTCATTCTCTTCCATTCTCCTTGTCCACATTTCTGCTTGTCTTTCATGGGGTCCATTGTGAATGATAGCTCTTTGTAGTGATACCATACAGTAGACTGTTTACAGGGTGGGAAGGGGACACGAAGAGCATGCACCGGTTTGCCAGGTAGAACTCTGGGAGCAGGGAATGGTAGCTTGCACTATACCGTGTTTTTGACTTTGTATCATGAAACGCCTTTGTAACGAGAAGCAATATTTTCCTGTTCAAGTACTTTGTAACCTGAAACTTTTGTATCTAGAGATATTTGTAAATAGAGGTACCACTGTATCTATTTTGGGAAAAATGTAATCAAATAGTAAAGCACAGAGCATTTGCACCTTGTATTGAAATTACTTCTGAGCAAGTTGAAAATATTTCCAGTGCTTTAGCAAAAAGACACAACCTTTACCGTTTTTGTCTTTTATCCTAAATTGCCTTTGAAGATGAATGTTTTTGGTGTTGGATTTTATCAACTACATTTCCTCCACGAAATACGACTTATACTCCGGTCCGACTCATGTATTGTTTTCCCTTCTTAATTATGCATTTTTTGGGCTTGTGCGCCTTACTGTCATTACAGCAGCACAATTTGATACTTTTCTGTATTCGACATTTCCCCGCTGATTCTATTAAATGTAATGTGAATTAGTTTATTATGGCTTTTTAAGCCGGCGGCTTAGAATCCAGTGCGGCTTGTACAAAAACAAAGTCGAGTTTCTTCCTTATGTAACCGCGGTGTACCTGTCCCACCACATTCACGTTGGACTGGATGATGAGGTTTTTTTTTTACAGTTTCTGCAGATGAAATGAGTCACAACATTAGCTTCTCTGCTGGCTTTGATCTCTTTGATCTCGTTGGCAGCTCGCTCTGTAGACTGCCCAAAGCATATCAAAGAGCTTTCTTTTCAATTTACATAAAATACATTTTAGAATATCACAATACATTTTTACATCCATTTTAACAAGAGATCGTATAGTGGTTTTTTAATGTTTACAATGAATTCAACATTTTTTTTCTTTAGTCTAAATTTTAACCAACATCATCCTTTTTATATATATGAGAAAATAGAAATAATAACAATAATGAGTATAAAAACGGATACAATTTACCTGCAGATGAAATAAGTCACAACATTAGCTTCTCTGCTGGCTTTGATCTCTATAAGGGGAATTAACATTTTAGCACAACAAAAACACAACAAAAATAAATCCAAACAGCTTGACAACATCAATCACATTACTGTGCATGTTGAGAGATTTGTCAGCTGTGGTTATAATGTTTAAAATCAACTTTTTTTGTGGCGCACCAAAAGATGTGTCATACCGTTGGCAGCTGGCTCTGTAGACTGCCAACGAAACCCCGCCTTCCGGTCACATGTCAAAAGCCAAATCAAACCCTACCCCATACTAGCAGGTGGCACTGTTGGACTCATCATTGCAGGACACTTACCAAAAACTATACACATATTTCAGCAGGAATTTCAATAAAACAAAAGTTATTATTACACCCGTTACACTTAAACTTGCCTATGCGTCTTTTAATCACGTGCGCTCTGTAGTCCAGAATTGACCGTAAATATCAAATGCCCATATATGGGCATGTAGGTGATTGCTGCAATAAACCTGAGGCTAAAATGACACATAACAGGAAACATGTCATTTTTGGGGGGTACCTTAGGAAAACAGCAAGATCGAGGAGGCCGCCCACTGCCTGGTAGAGCACATCCTGAGCAACGAGGAGAGCCCCCCTACAGAGAAAGAGCCCACTACCACCCTGGTCCTGTCGGGGTATGCAAACGCCACCAAAGAACACCTGGGATGCTCGTCGTGCGCCAAGTGACCTGGATGATAAAGACAAACTAGAAGACAATAAACATAAATATTTTGCTGCTCTTATATTGAAGCCTTGTGATGCTATTCTTCTGTTCTTGTGTAGAAGTTACTTCCAATGGACAATTCTTTGGGAACACCTGCACAAGCTCTCAGAACCAGAACAGGCAGTAGACCCAAACGCATAACGTTTCACACAAAGCTTTATTGAGGAATAGGGAAAGTCAGGCGTGGGGAAACAAACGACTGCAATCCAGTGCTCGCTGGGCAGGAGAAGCAGGAGATCAGAGCGTTGTCGTTGGACGGAAACACGACGGGCAGCCCGGACGGGAGTTTGGAGCTTGGTCGGAGGACGGAATCAAGTCAAGTAGCCAGAGACGATCGGGAAGCCAGGGACAGATGAGCAGGAAACAGGACAGGGCAGAACGGACGGGAGCCAGAGTAAAAAAGGGCTTGCCCTGCTTGTGCGGAGGTTCGCTGACGGACTGACAAGGAGTGAATAAAAATGAAATGATCTGCATTTATATAGCGCTTTTCAAGTCAAGACTTCCCAAAGCGCTTTACAGTGTGCTTCACATTTCCTAATAGCGGCCGTGCAGCCATGTAAGGCGCTAACCTGCTTATTGGGGGTATTAGGGGTTCAGTATCTTACCCAAGGACACTTCGACATGTAACACGGAGGAGCCGGGGTTCGAACTGCGATCTCTTGATCCCAAGACAAGCTCTCCACCTCCTGAGCCACTGCGAGGGGAACCAATCAGGAAACGAGCAGCAGCTGGGGCTAAACGAGTGGGAACAGGTGAGGGTAATGGGCAAATCATGACAGAGGAGGATGGAAAAAGGTTGGGCAGCCGGGACGGGAGTT
The DNA here is from genome assembly GCF_059441175.1 of Urocampus carinirostris. Taxonomy (NCBI): domain Eukaryota; kingdom Metazoa; phylum Chordata; class Actinopteri; order Syngnathiformes; family Syngnathidae; genus Urocampus; species Urocampus carinirostris. Next base: position 15,268,882 of record NC_142365.1, read on the forward strand.
CGGAGCGTGGTCGGAGGACGGAATCAAGTCAGGTAGCCGGAGATGATCGGGAAGCCAGAGATGGACGAGCAGGAAACAGGACGGGAGCCAGAGTAAAAAAGGGCTTGCCTTGCTTGTGCGGAGGTTCACTCACGGACAGACATGGAGTGAATGAGAGTGATGTATTTAAATAGGAGGGGAACCAATCAGCAAACGAGCAGCAGCTGGGGCTAAACGAGTGGGAACAGGTGAGGGCATTGAGCAAATCATGACAGAGGAGGACGGAAAAAAGTCGGGCAGCCGGGGCGGGAGATCAGAGCTTGGTTGGAGGACAGAATCAATTCAGGTAACTGGAGACGATCTGGAAGCCAGGGACGGACGAGCAGGAAACAGGACAGGATGGAACAGACGGGAGCCAGGGTCAAAAAGTGCTTGCCTTGCATGTGCGGAGGTTCGCTGACGGACTGACAAGGAGTGAATGAGAGTAATGTGTTTAAATAGGAGGGGAACCAATCAGGAAACGAGCAGCAGCTGGGGCTAAACGAGTGGGCACAGGTGAGGGCAATGGGCAAATCATGACACAAACCCCTGCATTTCTGTGAATAAGCCCATTTAATTCCGGTTGCTAACCAAAATAGAAGCTGTCTTGACTGTACATCGATGTTAGTAGTATGCAGACGCTCTCCTACTTATGACCATTCGACTTACGGAAAACTGTAGATACGATCATTTTTTTGGGGATGATGAAAAATATCCGGGCATTACTGTGAGTCAGATTTTGTATTGTCTTCACTTTTTCCGAGTACAGGACATTACTGTAGTGCTTATTTTCGCCACTACCGGCGTGTGGCCCTGTGAGAGGTCACTCAGGATCCACCCTGAAGAAGAAATCCACTTCCTCTTCCTAGTTTGTGTGTAAACATTCTATATTGTATCTCCAGCGCGCTAAGAACTTTTTTTTTTCTTTAATATCTCGTAAACCCATTAGTTAGTGTAAAGTGAGTAGAAGAGGTGAGCTGTTTCATTTGAAATGAAAGTGGAATAAGAAAGCTTGATGTGGTTGAGGAAATGGTTGGATCGCTTTTTTTCTGCCACTTTCTTCCACGGAGGAGGAAGTCACCTAACTCTTGAAGCGCATCTTCCAAAAGTAAGTTAAACTCAACCTTATTTATCTTTATGGAGTATGTTCTTTAATGAAATGTTTATTTTTGAGTACACAACAATACAGGTTACTCATACAAGCCTGTGATTGGTTAAAAAAATGCCAGAGAGACGCCAGAGAGCCACCAGGGAGCGCCAAAGAGCTGCAAGATGTTTATTGGTTTTCTTGGGATTTGTTGAGGGTGCCTTCAAACAAAACCTAGCTACTCGCAGAAGTCTAAAGTACAGTTGTTTACATTTTCATGAAAATAAGTCTAGGAGCCTATTATGTCACTTACGCACAAGTGCACACACACAAATCGGGATTTGTAGAATAGTTTGGATTAGATAGGTGTTTAGATCGATAAAATTTAGATATACAGTATGTGTTGCCTTCCTTAAAAAGCTTATATATACATCCATCCAATATCTGCACCGCTTATCCCCACTAGGGTCACGGGGGTGCTGGAGGCCATCCTAGCTATCCTTGGGCAGTGGGCAGTGGAAACCCTGAACTGGTTGCCAGCCAGTCGCAGGGAACACAGAGACAGACAACTCACTTGCTCATTAATACGTAGGGACAATTTGGACCGGCCAATTAACCTGACATGCAGGTTTTTGAAATGTGGGAGGAAACCGGAGTGCCCGGAGGAAACCTACACAAGCACGGGGAGAACATGCAAACTCCACACAGGAAGGCTGGTAGCTGGATTTGATCCCATGACCTCAGAACTGTGCCTACGCAACTACTCATCCGCTGTGCCGCCCTAAGGCTTATATAAAGCTTTTATTTTTGGGGGGCTCCAAACATACTTTTTTCGGGGTCCAATATGGCTCTTTTAACTTCTGCAACTGAACAAAACATGAAAGTCTGTAAAGTAGGCTTAAACGTATTTGCTCAAAGTGTGTATTTCTAATCAGTTTGATGTTCCCTTTTGGCGTCTCTTAGTCTTATTGTCTTTGTTTGAAGGTGTTGGTACTTTTCCAGAGGGGGTGGTCTTTTGTCTTTGTCTCAACATACCAGTACTTTTCCATGTCTTGTGATCTCAATAAAACCTAGAGGCAGACGGGGGATTACCGAGATTGAGATCGAGATAGAGTAAAAGAGTATGAAAAGATCTCATCTTCCCGGTTGCAACTGGTTTAAAAACTTAAGTCTTTGCCTAGTGCATCTTCTTCTACGGTTAGCCAATATTTTTTTTAGCTCTGCCACAATTCAGTGGTCGTTTTAGACCCAAAATCAATTCAGGATCTGTTGAAACACTAATATAATTCGAGTACTAACTAAACAAAACATGAAGAGGAGAGGATGCAGGACATTTAGTTATAAGTTAAATGTAGATATAAGAATTAAAAATGTAAAAGGAAAGTTAATATTTAGACAAAGCTGTGGAAACTTGGGGTGTCTTTACATACTCCAGAGAAGTCTTTGTGACAGAACAAAACATGCAAGTAGACAATGAAGGAGATGTTGAACACTACCTACCTCTAACTCAAGGCTAGGGTTACCAAGATTTTTTTAACCCGAGAGCTACTTTTATGTTATGGATTAGCACTAAGGTTTACCCGTTTGAAAATAGCAATTTATGTTTTTGCTTTTTACAATGTTATTATTATGTTATTACCTGGTTCTAATTATTAGAAGGGTTATTATTAGCACAGTCGACACCCCAAACATAGTTTTTAAAGACACTGATCATGTCCATGATTTCTCATGCCAGCTATAAATCACATTTCCCAGAAAATCACTATGACCCATCACTGGTGAGCTATTTTCGAGACCAGTCTGCGGGCACCATGTTGGAGACCCTGGCCTAACTGAACAAAAATAGAAAAGGAAGACATATTTTTGGTATATATTCACAAAAAAAAAACAATGAGTTAAAGGTCAAGTCTCTGTTAACTCTGATTTAAATCCCCTTTAACTCGGAGTTACAGGTAAGTAACGCAATTGGTTAAACTACATTTAACTGCTGAGTTTCTGGAATTACTTTGAAATTAGAATTTTATTTTCTAAATTGTAAGTAAGTTCTAAGGCATAATTGTTGTATATTTCCACGACAATTTTTAATACAAAAGTTAAATGTCAAGTTTCCGCTAACTCAGATTTAGATCACCTTTAACTAAGCAATTACTTAAACTATATTCAACTGAGTTTCTGGAATTACTTTGAAATTAAAAATGTATTTTCTAAATTCCATGTATGTTCTAATATATTTTTGTATATTTCCACGACAATTTTTAAAACGAAAGTTTCAGCTAACTCAGATCTAAATCACCTTTAACTCCAAGCGGCTTTAAAGCATCTACTCAGACCTGTCATGAGCTCTCTCTATACCGGTAACCAGCACCAATCACCTCCCTGCTCTGTCACTGCACCCTGGTCTGTTCCACCTATCTGTTCTCATTTACCACCAGCTGTTCTGAATTCCCTGCCAATCAAGCTCTGTATTGAAAGCCCTACCTACAGCCTACCTTTGTCAGATCGTCTGCAAAGCCTACACCCGGAACCTGTTTGTTGACAAGACCAGTCAAGTTTCCGTCGATTCAGATTTAAATCACCTTTAACTCTGAGTTTTAGATACTAAAAGCAATTGTTTGGATTATATAAAACTGGCCGACCTGTCAATAGATAGTTTTAAAAAGTGGCTGCGCTCGTCAGGCTACACCAAACTCGATTGATGCCGCAAGGCAGTCGAAGCGCTGCATCATGGGACTTGTAGTTTGGGAGTATCTGCTGGGCCATTATAGTAGATGTATATAAAATGATTTCACGGGCAGGATATAATTATACGCCAGACTCTAAACTAACCAAACGTGAAAGGGGCTCCCAAGAATCTTTTGTGACGTCATGAAAGATCTAAAAATAAAAACAAAACATGAAAGTGAGGAAATGAACGCAACAAACCTCACAGCACAACAGAACCAAACACCACAAGAAAATGTTCACCTTCGGCTCTAAGATGGAACTCCTTTCTTCCCTTCCCCAACCGATTAATCGTCCCTGCCATTTTGCCCACCAATTTGCCTGCCGCGCACGCGCACGCGCACTCCTGCCCGACCTCTATAAGGGAATTCAGGCTTTTGTAAGAAGAACGTGTGCGGACGTGAAGAGGACACGCCAGGAATCGTCAAAATGTTTTTGTGTCTCTCCCGGAAGGAATTCGCGAGCGATTTCGTGATCATTTGTTGATTTTTATTTGATTTTGTTTCATTATTCATCGCGGCGGTTTTTATTCGCACTCTCATCAGCATCGGACGGGGTGCGTTCAGGGACACTCGGGACGTTTTGCTACTCAGCTTTGTTCCGTTTCCGCATCGGATTGAATTGAATGTGGATTTCTTTTTTTCCCTTTTTCTTTTCATCCGGAGACGTTTGATTTTCGTTGAAAGCGAACGCATGCCTCGTGGTTGCTTTCTCCCCCGATCCACGCAGAGGGCATCGCCCCCCGTCTCTTCCCCCCCTCCCGCACTAAAGACATTTTGATCGTCCTTTACTACTACTGCCCCCCCCTCCTCCTCCAGCACCACCGCCACCTCCGGGCTCCATCCGAAGCCGCCGGCCGCTCCTCCTCCAAGCATGTCCGGCCAAATTCTTCCGGACCGGATCGCCGGTTCGGCCATCAGCAAAGCGGTTTGCAAGGCCACCACGCATGAAGTCAGCGGACCTAAGAGGAAGCACCTTGACTGTAGGTGACCACGCACGACATACCATCAGTGCGCAAACGTTCAATTTGCGTTTTTTTGTCTTAAATCAGCGAGCATCCATCCGCTAAATGTGATCATTTTTAAAGCGTTATAGTCCTGCAGCATCAACCCCCCCCCCCCCCCCCATTCAAGTTCACAGTCCAATGGTGCATTACAATCATTTATGCATGTGTGTGTGTCTTGTCCTTATCTGCACGCTAATAAATCGCTTGTGCATGCATCCGTGTACTTGTGTTGAATATTTTTCTCGTACGCTTCTGTTGACAATGATGGATGGATTGCCCAGGAAAACTCATTAGGTTATAAAAAAAAATCTTTCATTTTTCTTCATTGACACATATAGACCTCTTTCCAGCCTACGTCATCAGCGGATCACCGCGGGATGCGTGCGCAATTTTGACCCGAAATAGAGGGAGTAGCAATATGAGTTTGAATAGAGCGCGGGAAGATTTGTATGTTGAGTTGCGTTTTCGGAGTCGTGATTTACTCAGACGAAACCGCTCAGGTTTTGTATGTACGGGTGGACGGATTGGAAAATCAAGGAACACGTTTTTTTTTTGCATTTCCAAGAGGAAACAGGCCTTTTCAAAGGACACAGCGGCTGCAAGTCATCGAAATAATTGACTGGACCAAGGACATCATTAGGAATATCTGTGTTTGCGGTGCCCATTTCATATCCAACACAGAAAGCTATTTTAAAGCCCCAGTCTGTATAATATAGTCAAGTCAAGTCATGTTTATTTGCACTTTATCACAAAGAGTCTCATATAGCGACCCCTAGTGAATCCAATCATTTATGCATGTGTGTGTGCCTTGTCTTTACATGCACGCTAATAAATTGCTTGTGCTGCATAATAAAAATCCGATAATTGTCTGCGATTGAGTGAAGGATTACTCTACTGCCTAGCTGAATGTAGACAGATAGCTGGATGGATAGATTCTCATGTTGCAGTTTTGAGTTTTTCCTTGCCCTCATGTAGGTTTTAATCATAGTCTGTGGTTTGCAATAGTCTGTGGTCCGTGCAGGTCTTTGAGACTTCATGTGAAACATGACTTGACTTGATAATAAGTCAAAACCTTTCCAGCCTACATTATCAGCAGATGACCAGAGGATTGTTGGCCCAAAACAGTGAGAGTAGCCATACGAGTTTGAATAGATAGAGGGAAGATTTGTATATTGAGTTGCGTTTTTAGAGTGGCAATTTACAACACGCCGTTGTGTCTACTTTTACACTAGCAATCTTAAGGAACATGTTTTTTGCAATTCCAAGAAGAACCAAGCATTTTCAAAAGCACTGATGGAGACCGTGGCTGCGAGGAAGTAAAATAACTGACTGGATCAAGGATATCATTAGGAAAGTCCGCCTTTGTGGTGCCCATTTCCTACCTGTTTAGTTATCATGACGATAACAGGATCCAAAAAGAATATTGTGATAAATTAACTCATTCCCTATGTGTTTTAAGCATTTATTTATTGGCTAGTTACGTTTTACAGCCAAGCTCTGCATGCGATGGTGACCCAGTCCCATCATTAAGGCATATTCCTTTTGTTTTTACCCCACCGTTTCCTTCTCTAGCCACTCACGTTAACCACTCGGCTATGGTTTGCCCTTAACTGCTATTGTTAGCTGCTCTGTGTGAACTTGCTGGTGATGCAAGCGAATGTTGCCTAGTCCCTTAATTCTTAAATCTGTTTTTTACCAACTGTTTCCTTCATTAGCCACTCGTGTTAGCTACTAGGCTACAGCATATGGGTGGCTGCTAGCCGCTATTTTCATTGTTAGCTGCTCTGTGTAAATATAGCTTCTCCTTCCACAGATCGTCATGGAAGCAAATGTTGCCTAGTGCCATAATTCTGGTATATTCTAATTTTTTCTCAACTGTTTCCTTCTCTATTCACTCATGTTAGTCATTTGGCTGCAGAGTAAATGAAGGGTTCAGCAAAGATTTCCATCCGTGGATTGAAGTGCAAAATTTATGAGTTACTCATTGATTTTTCGTACTTCATTTGGGAAACTTTATTAGGTGCTGCTGTTTTGGTTAGCACATATTGAGTTATCAATAATCACAAGGAGTTTTTTTCAACATATAAAAAGAAGTTTGTAGTTTTCAGTCTGAGACTTGTGTATTGGTTCGCAACATAGTTGAAATCGAGCGAGGTATGAATCTGATTTTGTAAAATTGGATTAGCTGGATGAGGGATTTGGGTCTAAGCCGGTACTATTGGGGTTCTTATAGGTTTAGCAGGTACTTATCAGAACACGGATATTCGGTCTGAAACCATTTTGTAGGTCCAGCTTTTTTTAATTATAGTTTAGACGAAACTGGAACTTTGGTGTGAAGAATTACATCGATGAACTAAACTAGATGTTTTTTGGTGTAATTAGGAAAAAAAGAGCATTTACTTTTGTGAGCAATTATGGGCTGAACCACTGAGATGTTATTTTCTTCCCCCTTATTTATTGCAAGATGACATTATGATGAAACAAGTGCAGCTTTGCCATTTAATGAATTTGTCATTTCAGATTTGAAAATCTGCTTGTGAATTCCATGGAGGGAGTTGAAGGGTTTGGTTTCAGCTAGTGCTGATAAGCAAACAATAATTGCTGAATCATTAAATGAAGCATTTAATCAAGTGAGTCAAAGGCTGTATTTTTGTGCTAAAATTGATTCAAAATCAAATTTTCATTTCTTTTTTTTACGTAACCGAATTGTCTTTAAACAATCGTATGTAAATGGGTGTTGATTATATAAAATCTATGATTAAAATCGTCTAGATGGACTAATAACATTGAGATTGAATCTTAGGTTCTAGCACAGCTGCTGTTTTTGTTAGCAACAAACTTCCACTGTGTGCTTATTTGTCATGGTACCCGATTACCAAGAACCACTTTAATGAACGACAAATTCTTTATACAAAATTGCCAAGAGGATGAGACCATAAACTATAAAGTTTGAACACAGTCTATATCTGAACAAAACATGAAAGGAACCGAATGTTCGGAAATGGTAACAGAACAACACATGAGAAGAAAGGTGCAGGATGTGTATTGTCACATGGATAGAACAATAATGAGAGTGCCAAGATGAGAACACGATGAAACAAATTCTGAAAACTGCAACCAAACAAAACATGAAAGATGTGGGACGTGTTCTAACACGTGAATAGAACTATAATGAACGTCTGTTTTGTTGACACCATGAAATATATTGTTTAAACACTCTCTACGACTTAACAAAACATAAAAGATGAAACGTCGATAAAACAACGAGAGTGCCGAGATAACGATAACATGAAATATAATATTCAAAAACTGTAACCGAACAAAACATGTAAGGAAAGATGCAGAATGTCTACCGACCCGTGGGTAGAACAATAATAAGCTGATGAGACCAGGAAATATAATGTTCAAACACAGTCTCTAACTGAACAGAACATGAAAGGAACGACACAGGATATTTACTGATACAGGGATAAAACAAAGAAAGTAGAGAAGACACGACCATAAAATATAATTTTACAAAACTGTAACAGAATAATTTCCCCTGGCTAGTTCCCCGTTAGTGTCAGGGCTGCCGAGGGCTTTCCTGTTTTGTTTGCTCCTAGTTGGGGCTTGTTGGCTGCCCACCGAGTGTTGTTTGGTCGGCTAGCCTAGCTTTAGCACTGGTTTTGTCGTGTCTCTTGGTTTATCCCTGATCGTCTTTGCGTTTATTTGCCGTTGACACTTTTTGTTGTTGGTCCTTGGTTAGCCTGGCTGCTCAGTGCATGTTTTTTGATAAGCTAGCCTGGCATGAACACCGGTTTTGCCACGTCCCTTGGTTTGTTTATCAGCTGGCTTTGTTAGTTACTGTGCCTTTGCTGCTTTTTGTTGCTGGTTCCCAGTTAGTCTGGCTACTGATTGCGTGTGATTTCATCAGTTCAACAGTGGAAAAAGCTGTCCAGGGTTGTGTCCTCATTGGTGCCCCGACGAGAAATGCGGATAAGGGATCCGTGAACCGTGAACCCTGGTGTTAGCGCCCGTTTTGCTGTGTTCCTTGGCTTGTGTATTCCCGGACGGCTTTACATTTATGGCCATAGCTGTAGCTGCTTTTCATTGTTGGTTCCCGATTAGCCTGGCTACTCACTGTCGGCTAGCCAGGTGCTAGCGCCGGTTTTTCAGAGTTCTTTGGTTAATTTATTCCCAGTTAGCCTGGCTACATCACGTGTTTTTTTGATCGGCTAGCCTAGCGTTAGCGCAAGTTTTGACGTGTCCCTTTGTTTATTCCCTGCCGGCTACGTTTTTATTGCCGTAGCCTCTTCTCGTTGTGGGTTCCCGGTTAGCCTGGCTGCTCACTGCATGTTTTTTGATCCGCTAGCTTGATATTTGGGCAGTGCTCCTTGGTTTGTTTATTTCTGCTTCATGTTCGTCGCCATAGCTGTTGTAGCTTTCCGTTGTTGGTGTCCCTATAACCTGAGTAACTTCACTGTGTATTTTTTGGCTATTTTCTGACTAAGTAGTGGCGGCCTTTGTTGATATCTTCTGGTTAGCCCCCGGTTGCCAGCTCTCCGTGTGTTTCTTTGCCAGTTAGCCCCTTTCTGGCTCTTTACCTTTTGTTGTACCATTAATGCATCCACCTGCAACACAACGCCGAGGTATTATTCACAAAAAATACCAAAACTTGGCTGAAAACTCTCATAACCTCTTGGACTAATTCACACCTAAAACAATATAGTTACTGGCTTGCTAGGGTGCTGGTGTTCTTCTGATGACATCACAAGATGCCAAATGCATTAACTCGGAAAATAATTGGAATCATTCGATTAAATATATATAGATTTTAAGCAAAAACACCATGTACTTTTTCCTTACATTTCGTTTAAAAATTTGGGATTACCTTTAAGGTCATGCAAGGACACAGGGAAAAGGTGTGCCGGCGTGGGCCCGAGCCCCTTGGGGGCCGCTGTAGATCAGCGAGGATGTAAAAGAAAGCCCCCCCTTTCTCTCTTTTTTTAGCGAGGCAGTCTTTGAGCAACAATTCACGAGACGAGTCTGCTCCCGCTCAGCTCGCCTCGTTAAACGGGATCATAAAGAGGAGACGCGTACTTGCTCCCGCTGAAGAATGGCCGCCGCCCGCCAATGGAAGCCAGTCGATGGGGATAAAAATAATGAGACGTCGGCTTCTTGTCGAGGGGGATTAAAAAAAAAAGAAGGATCCTTTTTCTGCAGACGAGTGCAAACAATGCAGCGGAACGTTTTCTTTTATTAACTGTACGAGCGGTGTTCTGAGCAACGTTTTAATGTTGCTAATGGATGTGCAGGGGTAAAGAAAGGTGTAGCTACAGTAACATTAGTTACGAGACAAAAGGTTTCGGTGTGGCCGTAGAATCGGATCGCGTGAATACAGACACGAAAAAATACGATTTTAGAAAAGAATTCATGTACAAAAAAGGTATCAGTGTACAGAAACAACCGAGGAAGTCTATAAGCTCTTCAAAATTAAAGAAATCTGAACTTAAATGTAGCCCAACCGAGAACGTTTGGTCATAATGCCACATTTCAGGCCTCACACTTGAAGCTAAAGAACTGAAAATATTCTCTGAGAATCAACAACATCTAAGACAAAAGCGTGAACTGGAACCAAATATTTTCAACATTTTATATTATATTTACAACGAAAAACAACAAAGTAGATCTTGCAAAAATATTGGCCCATATTCTCTCAGCTCAGTTAACTGACTCCAGAGGTTCCGTGAGGACTTCTGTATGATCCAATGTTGACGTAAATGTCCAACAATGTCAAACAGAGTGCAATTGTATCATTAGGTACAGTTTAAATGCACCTGCTCTGTGACGGGCTCAGACGAGAACATAGACCATTATTTAAATAAAAGAACACACCAGGCATGTCTGGGATAAGGTTGTGGAAGAGTTCAAAGCACCGATAGGATACAAGATTTTGCAACATTTACGCCTCTCCCAGAGCACTCAGCGGACATCGATCCATCCTTTATCTGCAACACTTATCCTCAGTAGGGTTGCTGGGGTGCTGGAGCCCATCACAGTCATCTTTGGGCAGTGGGCAGGGGACACCCTGAACTGGTTGCCAGCCAGTCGCAGAGCACACAAAGACAGACAACACACTTGCTTATTCACACTTAGGGATATTTCCAATTAACCCGTCATGCATTTTTTTGGAATGTGGGAGGAAACCAGAGTGCTCAGAGGAAACCCACACAAGCACGTGGAGAACATGCAAACTTCACACACGAAGGTTGGTAGCTGGATTCAATCCAATGACCTCTGAACTGTGCCACACACGCGCTAAACACTCATCCGCCGTGTCGCCAAATGTGCGAACAATAACATTAAAAAGGACAAAGCATAAAATCACTGCAAATCCACCAAGACCTAGCATTCCCTCTAAACTCACGGTCCCACAAGGAGAAAACTAATCAGAGAAGCAACCAAGAAGCATGAGATCACATTGGATGACTTGCTGGCATATACAGCTGAAGTGGGACAATCTGTGCATAAGACATTCTGCCCTTTTATGGAAAAGTGGCTGGAAGAAAGCCATTTCTGGACGAATACCATAAAAATGTCAGTGTGGCGTCTGCAAGAAGCCACGCGTGAGAACGAATAACATGTGCTCTAATCGGATGAGACCAAAATAGAACTTTTTGGCCTGAATGCTAAGCCTTACGTTGGGTGTAAGAGTAACACTGGACATCACCCTGAAAGCACCATCCCCACTCTCAAACATGGTGGTGGCAGCATCATGTTTTCGGGTTGCTTTTCTCCAGCTGGGACTGGGAAGATGGTTATAGTTGATGGAAAGATGGACGAAGCCAAATACAGGGCGACTCCACAGAAAATCTGCTGAAGTTTAGAAGACTTGAGAGTGAGGCACAGATAATGGTTCAAAACCAACAATACAAAAGGCGTTAGACTGGCCGAGCCAAAATCCAGACCCCAGCCTATAGAACATTTGTGGAAAGATCCGAAAAATGCTGTGCACAAACGATCACCATCAAACCTTAAAGAACTTGACCTATTTTGACAGGAAGAATGGGGAAATATTTATGTTTCAAGATGTGAAAAACCAATAGAGACGTACTCAAAAAGACTTGTGGCTGTGATTGCAGCAAAATGAGGTTGTACCAAGTAGTAACTCAAAGAGGGGGCAATATTTTTGCAACGTCAACGTTTCAATTGTTTGTTTACCAGCCCAATATACAACGGTAAATAATTTTGGTTTCCATCATGATTGTGTCTCATGTGTTGTTGATTCCTAGAAAATATTTTGAAGTCTGAAATGGCTGATGAGATGAGATGAGAAAGTTCCTGGAGGGTAATTTTTTTTTCAGGGGACAGAAATTTTTCAGGTATTTTTTCTTTGATTTGTTCTTTAAATATTTTAGGGACATACATTTTTGTCTTCTTATGAAAAATGGTTTGTCTTGTAAATTCTAAATTTCAGAAGTCGGATAATAAATCTGTTTCTTTTGGCCTGGGTCTTGGTGTTGCGACCTTGATGAGGACGCTATGTGACTATTTAAACCTTGGGAATATTTACAAAGCGTGGCCAATGATAAGCACGTCACGCCGACTAAACGGGATTTGATTAAGCCGCGGACGCTTGGATGGGCAACGGGAGCCGGATCCCAACCGACGGGTTCAGCTTAATGCTTTTGTTTGAATTAACACATTGCACATTGTCTCCACTTTCATGTACGCTAAACAAATGATATGAAAACAAGGGAAAAAAAAAGTAAAAGATCCTTTTTACTACCCGAAAGTAAAGCGAGGGGGCTAATGATGTTTTCATTTGGAGGAAGAAATTTAGATCTGACCACCACTTTACACATGCAGTCAGGTAGGTTACCCCAGATGTAAAAAAAATACCCCCAAAAACCCGACTCAGCACTTTTCCTTTTTCTTAGAAAGACATTCCGCTCTCCCAGGACAGAACAACACTCAATATGAACACCATATTTTACAGGAAGTCGGATAGGTTACCCCAGAAATTGCTAAAAGCGGACTTGGAATTTTTCGATTTGAAAAATCAACAGCTTTTACAGAAAACATTCTACTCTTCCAGGCCAAAACATGTTCGGCCGGGATCACAAAATTTCACAAGCAGCCAGGTAGGTGACTCTAGAGGTGAAAACGGGAGCGCCAAAGACCTAAATGTAGGGGCGGCAGTAGCTCACGAGGTAGAGCGCTCGTCTTGGGATCAAGGGATCCCAGTTCGAATTCCGGCTTGTCCGTGTTACATGTCGAAGTGTCCTTGGGTAAGACACTGAACCCCTAATACCCCCAATAAGCAGTTTAGCGTCTCACATGGCTGCAATACAAGGCCCCTATTGGGAAATGTGAAGCATACTGTAAAGCGCTTTGGGAAGTCATTGACTTGAAAAGCGCTATATAAATGCAGATCATTTCATTTCTATAAATGTGGTCCCAGAGCAAGTTACTGGGTGGAGAAGTCCGTGTTTGTTGGCCATAGAAAGCATCTTCCTCTGTTTAGCCAATTAGAATGCTGAACGCAATGCACGATCAAAATACTCGAAGTAGCAAAATTGCAAAAAGTAAACCGCTATAGAGCAAGGGATTATTGTCGAGTAAAAATAGCAACTAAAAATTAGCAAAATATTCCGTAATTGGGGGAATATTTCGTTTAAATAGTGCACTTATTTTCCCCCCCGAACAATCACGATCATATTTGTCCAAATATTTCAAACCATTGCAATGATGAAACGATTTGGGTCGATGGTTAATCAAAACAGGCCCAACCTTCCATCTCGGGAGATAAATTTCAATGGGGTCTTGTTCTTTTTTTCAATGTTGGTGGTAGAAAAGAGGTTAATTATTCATGGCAAGTCTATTAATTTCCTCACATCATGTCGATGGAACTTTCAACTTTTATAACGGAACTCTCCATCTTCTTTTGATCGATGTGTTCGGCCAAAGAGAACGGCTGCGTCGCGGCTAGCCGATAAATTTGTCCCATTCCTCCACTTGTTCCTTTGCTAATGTTAAACAATCGTTTGCTCACCGAGCCGTCTCTTTGTATTGAACCGATATTGACGCGTGCATCAACGCACTCAGATTTTAAACGATGACTTTGGCACGCGACCCTTTTATGTCCGGAGAACAAAATCGGAATAAGTATCAGATATATAGAGAGTTATCATACATTTACTAAACTGTTAGTTATCTACATTTCCCAAAATAAGATGGCCATTGTAGGCAATTGCTTTAAATTATATTTATTTATCATGGGAAATGTGAACTCTCTACCAAATAAGACCGACAAACAGGGAGTGCAGTTTGCTGTGTTTTACGGAACGTGGCTCACGTCTAGCATCCCGGACGCTAACGTGGAGCTACCAGGCTTCAGCGCTGTTAGGGCAGACAGAGACACAAAAGCCTGCGGAATGCGGAGAGGAGGCGCCTGGACTCTCTATCTACGTGAACACGAGGTGGTGTAACCCTGGGCACAAAGATTTCCATCTGCTGCAGGGACATCGAACTTTTGGCCTCGCGTGTGACGTTATCCACGCCGCTGTTGCTAAACGACAGCACAACAACCGAGGCCATCTTGTTAATCTGTTAATAATCAAAACAATGATACTGCTGGAAGTGTGAATTTACCTACGGGGATGAATAAAGTATCTATCTATCTTATTTGGTTCTGGATCTAATTCAGTGGTTACTGTTTCGGCCAGCTGGTGGTGCTCAGTTCCCCACACAAATTCGTTCCCAAAAAGCCCCTTTTTGTCCCTTGTATATGTCCTGTGACCGGTTGGAGTTCCTGCTGATGCTTTTCAAAATAAAGTTCTAAACTTGGTGGATAAAGTGATAGTAAGCAAACTTTTATTCGGACACACCATTAAATAAATCCTATCGGCATGAAACATTACATATATGCAAATCATTAATCTTTTGATTACAAATGAACACTTTGGAGTTTTAAAATCTTTGGAGAGTCTGATCACTTGCTGGAATCAATTGTGGGTCTTTCGTTGTGTTGGTAGAGGCGGTGGTTGGAAAAGGTTTGGGGAAAACCTTGGTAGCAGGGTAGTGCACGATCTTTCACAAGTAATCAGGTGGGTGAAAATGCCTCAGAAAACTGACTCAGCAGTTTTCCCAGAAGACATTGACCTCTTCCAGATCACAACAACATTCAACTTCACAATGTTTTGCAGACAGTTGTAGCGGTTTTACCTACATGTGAAAATGTGCCCCATAAAATCGACTCAACACTTTTAGTTATACTGACTCAGCATTTGTTTCCAAAAAGACAATCCACTCTCCCAGACCACAACAACATTGAATATCAACACTGTCTTTGACAGGCAGTCAGGACTCTTTTTGGTTTTGCTGACTCAGACGTTTACCAAAAAAGACATTCTCCTCTCTCAGATCTGAACATGTTTGGCCAGGATCACCATCTTTTACAAATAATTAGGTAGGTCAATCAGGTGAATGCCCCTGCCCAAAAAGGGAAATGCCACCCTAAAATGGCTTCACGTCTCGACGCGGGTGATGCTCACCTTGCACAATGTCTGACCATTTCCTTTTTTCTGCACTATGTTGTCTATGTTTGCACCAATGCATATGCTGACTATTTGTTGCACTATGATGACTTTGCACCAAATGCAATATTGCACAACCCTTACGATACCAACGGTATCACGACAACACTGTATGTAACATCCCACATGCCGACTTTTCTTGTGTAAATACCATGTAAATTATAACTATAGCCTTATCCCCCTTGTTTTATAACCTTATCTTCTCTGTTCCTTTATCTTCTTGGCTCATACCTCATTGTGAATGTGTAAAACTGGAGTGTCATGCCCAATTTCGTTGTCACAATATGTTAACCCATTTTGTAACAATGACAATAAAGGTATATTCTATTCTAATGGCCCACAGCTATTGAAGTTTCTCATGTATTTATATTTAGGTTTTTTTTCTGACTACTCTAGATGGAGCTTAATTTTTTTGGGTTTCCCTCAGTGCCTTAGATGCCTGGCAGGACACCAGGCTTTGTTGCATCCCTTACTGCATCTCCAGGGTTGGGTAGGGCTACTTTAACTTAATTACTTTCAATTACTTTTTGATTACTCCAATACCAAATATGCTAATAAAAGACAAAAGAAACTAAATATGAATAAAATGACTAAATTCTGTGCAGGCTTGGGGAGTAACGGAATACATGGAACGGCAATGATGTTGGCAAGCTTTTCGGATTTATTTTCATTTTGTTTCTGTCGCATTTTATGTTAGTTTTGCCGGAGATCAAAGAGATCAAAGCCAGGAGAGAAAGCTTACCACGTGTTGTGAGTCATCATTTTATTCATATTTAGTTTCTTTTGTCTTTTATTAGCATATTTGGTATTGGGGTAATCCAAAAGTAATTGGAAATAATCAAGTTAAAGTAACCCTACCCAACCCTGTGCATCTCAATGACTTGTTTGAAACAAAACCAGTACTGTGACTAGTGTTCATAGGTAAAAATTGTATGTATTATTCCTCAAAATATTACTACCCATCTGGAGAGAAAAAATCTGAGTAGTTGTCAAATATATTGTATAGTTATAAAACGTTTACTTTTTTTTAGTTACCACTTTTTACTCAAATATTAAGTTTATCGGAAAAAAAAAATTCTGACCACTCTAAATTGGGCCTCATTGTGTTTGGACTTTCCCTGCAAAGTGTGAGATGTGTGTTTGAAATCCTTGCAGGGCCCGACCACTGTGTGTTCAGCACTTTTGTGGTTTGCGCGTTAAGATATTAAAATGGCTGCTTTTGGAAAGAAAATGTGCTTCAAATTTTGTCAATAAATTCCGGTAGAACAGCAAAACAGATGCGAGAGTGTGAAGTGTGTGATGCTGCCTTTCCGCATGCGAAAATTGAGTATGAGTATTCAGATTAAAATTCAGATATACTTTATTGTCATTCGTGTACACGTGTATACAGAACGAAATGTCGATACATCTGACCCGCACAGTTTCCTTGAGCGTCAGCCGGAATAGAGAAGTTTACCCATGTCTTCGTCAGAATTTTAGCGCAGCAGTTCGTCATCTCGCGGTTTGATGTTAGTTCCAGTTGTAAAAGGTCCAGTTTATTGTCCAGAGAGCGAACGTCGGCGAGGAAAATGGATGGGAGAGGCGTTTTGAAGGGTTTAGCCTTTAGCCTAGCGGTTAGCCCGGCCCGACAACCTCGCTTCCTCCTCCGGTCACACCGCTCTCTTGCCACTCTGCTTCGCTGCTTTGTAGGCCGCTGGGTCTTGTTGACGTAGCAGTCCGTGGCTAAATAAACACTCCCGAGTGGTCGTAGCACCGAGCGCTTGATTTCTGGATGATCGCATATCCAGCAAAAAAACTGCGATCGTATATTAATCTGCAGTTTGAGTTGACTTTGTGCGCCGTCAAAACTGAGTCGAAGACTGGGTTTTATGACCGAAGTGTAAAAACTGTAGCGAGCCGATGTAGCCGCAGCCGAACAGGGGCGCCGCCATCTTGGAAAATATGTCTATTAGCTTTGTAGTTCTGGATTATACATGGCCTGTTTTCCTTTGTTTTGACCCACCCCTGCGTTAATCTCTAGACAATAATACGTGGCTTTGAAACAGATTCCAACGAGTAGTTGAGTATTTTTTGCACCTGAGCGGTAGGGTTTCCCTCAGTGCTTCGAAAGACTAGTAGGCCACCAACTGGATATCGGCATCTTCCCGGTGTGCTTCTAACCGTCCACTTTGTTGCAGTAAAATGAAAAGCTCTCGATTTGCGGGCCGGTCGAAGCTTATTTAATCTTGTTTTCAATCCGGCAGACCTGATCCACTGCAGCAACGAGCTGAACGTCAACATCCCTCACCTGGCGGAGACGCTGCTGGAACGCACGGCCAGCAACAGCTGGATCGTGGTCTTCAAGGCGTTGATAGCCACCCATCACCTCATGATGTATGGCAACGAGGTGAGGCCGTGGGACGACACAAATGACACGTGTGAATGCGATCGTGTCTTAAAATACCTCCGCGCTTCAATGTTTTTGTAACACGTCTTTTATCCATTCCTCACCATTAGTCATTCTTTACAAATGATAGCTGTCTCTCATAAATTGCTGTCTGCGACGGACGTAACGAGGCAGAACATGAGCACGTCCTCGACTCTTCCTTCTCCTCTTTATTCCCACAGAGACTGATGCAGTACATCGCCTCCAGAAACACGCTCTTCAACCTCAACAACTTTCTCGATAAGGCGGCACTACAAGGTGATTGATGATCCCCACGGTTTGACTCAGCAGAGGTGTTGGATTTTGCCCTTTGGAAAACTTTCAATCAATAAGCCAGTTGAGTTGGCTCGGGCATCTGTTAAAAATGCCTCCTGGATGGTTAGAAGGTCCTAGGGACCACCCAGGACACACTGGCGAGATTATGTCTATAGGCTGGCCTGGAATGCCCTGGGTTCTTCTCAGATAAGGTGAACAAAGTGGATGGGGATAGGGAGGTCTGGGCTAAACTGTTAGGACTGATCTCCCCTAATAAGCTCAAGAGAATAGTGGAATGGATAATCAAGAAAGTATTTTTTAAGTTGGAGTGTTGCGTTAAGATGAGTCTAGTACTCAATTCCTGAAACTAACACACTCCCCCCCACTTTCAGGATACAACATGTCCACCTTCATCAGACGCTACAGTCGCTACCTGAACGAAAAAGCCATGTCGTTCCGGTCAGCAGCGGTGGACTTCACCAAAATGAAGAGAGGGTAATATGTTTACAAAAATATCCAGTACATTCATA